>NW_028177541.1:0-24009 GCF_964030765.1 Micromesistius poutassou | reverse complement strand
CAAGCAGCTCCACGCACGCACGCACTGCCTCGTCTCACCCCCCCCCCCCCCCCCCCCCCCACCCCTCTGCTTCAAAGTTCCTGCCGATGTTTACTCTCGCTGGCGGTGCCCACGATATTCATCCCGGCAATGTAAAACACACTCATAATAATAATAATCATTCACAAAACAATCTAATACCGATCCCAGTTCACGCCCTGTAAAAACCGGCACAAGACAAAAGGTAAAACACTGCGTCTAGGGGGGGGGTGGGGATGAGATGAGTGACCTTCTTAAGACTTAAACGCAGCTGCTGGTTGCCAGTGCCGGGACGTCCCGCCACTGCCCGGGCTTGTAGGGGTCCTAGGCACGCGCCAGGCCCCCCTGGTGACGTGGTGTGGGCCCCTGACAACTCGGGGTGGGGGGGGGGGGGGGATTGGGGGGGGGGGGGGGGCAACGCCACCAACGGACGTGCTTTGAAATGTGTAAACAAAGAGGAATAGAGGAAGTGAGGCGCCTGGCTGCTTTGCACACAACCCACGCTTAGGCTTTTCGTCGCCATCTGTGTGGTGCCACGGTATCTTCCCTCGCTCTCTCCACTTCCCCCTGAAACAGGTCTCGGGTCTGAAGAGGAGTGGGGGGGGGGGCGGTGGCGTTTTTTCTAGAAGCTTCGCAAAGTGGAAACTACTGTAGTCAAGGGGGGGGGGGGGGCGGCGGCAGCTCAGGAGGGGTGAAGCTAAACCATGGAAAGAAGCTAAAGCTAAACCATGGAAAGGAGCTGAAGTAGGACTGATTGAACCGCGCCAATTAGAGGAGTGAGTGGGCTGCAGTAAACCAGCAAGGTTGCCGGTTCAATCCCCGGCTCCTCCTAGCTGTTGAGTGTCGAGGTGTCCCTGTAGGGAGACCCCCGACTGTTCCCGACGTGCTGGGCTTTAGCCCTGCGTGGCTGACAGCGCCGTCTGTGTGTGTGTGTGTGTGTGTGTGTGTGTGTGAATGTGTGCGTGAACGGGTGAATGTCAGGCGATATTGTAAAGCGCTTTGGGCACAAAAGAACAAAACCACGTTACGTGCACACGTTGCGTTAACGAACCCTCACCTTGTGCGGTGGTGGCGGTCTCCTTGAAGCCCAGACAGACGTAGGCGGCGGCGTGTAATCCACTGACCCCGCCCTTGCAGCTGTTGGCCGCTTTGAAGGCGCCGGCGTCCTTGAGCTTCTCGGCGCCGGCGTTCTTCTCCAGCAGGTTCAGAGCCATGTAGCTGCTGAGCCCGCCCTGGTGGAAGCCTCCGCCGCCGCCGCCGCTGGCCGCCGCCGCCGCAAACGTGGCGGGCAGGCCGCCGGGGGGGCTGCCGCACTCGTCGTCGGAGCCCTCGCTGCTCCGCGACGACACGTTCTCCACGGAGCTGTGCCGCCGGAGGGCGCTGCCGGCGCCACTGGTGGCGGCGGCGAAGGAGGGCGGGACGGGCGTGACGGTGGCCGTGGACGAGAAGGTCTCCGAGCTGTGGCGCCGCCGGCCCTGGGGGTTGGCGCGGATCACCTTGGCGGCGCGGTCAGGGTCCGAGGTGGGGGGCGGGGAGCCCAGCAGGAAGGCGCCCAGGACCTCCGGCATCCGGGGGTCCTCCATGGAGAGGCTCCGGTCGCCGCCGCTGCAGCTCGGGACCCTGGGGGGGGCGGGGGGGGTTATGGGTAAAAGTTAGGTTTGGCATCTCAAAAACAAAAAACACATTCTAGAGATGGACTGGATTTCACAACGGGACGACAACTACAAGTTGTTGACAAGTCAACAAATACTTTAAGAGTAAACAAACAAGCGACTTTATGGCCAACATAAACGTCAGCGTTATCAGCCCCGGGAGGCTGATAGCGTTTGGCGCTAAGGCGACTCACGCTGCGGGGGTCGGCCGGGCGGCCTGCGGGGGGGGGCCCGGCGGGCCGAAGGTCATCTCCGTGTACTCGCCCTTGCCCTCGCCGCCGCCGTCCCGTCGGTAGGCCGCGCCGCCGCCCTCCTGGAAGGGGCACATGGACGCCTCGGGGAGCTCGTCCAGCTGCGGCAGCCCGGCCTCCGCCGCCTCCCGGGGCGAGCGCGCGCCCAGCTCCAGGTTCATGTAGTCCGACAGCGGGGTGCGCCGCGGCCCCGACGGGGCCCCGCCCGCGGCCGACGCCGACGACGACGCCGACGGCGAGCGCGGGCAGCCGCCGCCAAAGTCGATGTTGATGTACTCCCCGGGGCTGCGGGGCTCGCCGGCCGCCGCCGCCGGGTGCTCGTTCATGCTGGGCAGCGTCCGCATGGAGTCCAGCGCCAGCCGGTTGGGCCGGCCCGGCCGCGCCCGGAACGCCTGGCCGCCACCGTCGGCGGGGCGGCCCTGCCGCGCCGGCGAGGGCGCCGGGGACCCCTGGGAGCCCGGGGCGCCGGCCGGCTGCATCACGGCGTAGTAGTCCGCCTCTCCTCCTCCTCCTCCTCCTCCTCCCCCTCCCCCGCGCGGCCGCTGACTCTGCGGGCTCATCAGGACGTATTGGCTGCTGCTACCGCCGCCGTCGGCGTCTCCATCCCTGGCCCGGGGGGTCTGCGGGCCCCTACCCGTCGCCGCCGTGGCGCCCGGCAGCGGGCCCAGGCAGTAGTAGTCGGGCGGCGTCTGCGGGGGCGGGTTGCCCGGCGACATGTTCATGTACTCGCCGCCCGGCGGGCCCGCCTGGCCACCGCCGCCGCGCCCGTCCGGGCTGTCCATGGAGCCGCGCCACATGCGCATGTAGCCGCAGTCCTCCGACGAACCGCTACCGCCGTTGCCGCCGCCGTTATTTCCGGCGTGCGCCCGGGGGTTGACGATCAGCTTGGGCGCCGACACGCACATGGGGCTCATGGGCATGTAGGCGTCCGCCTTGCCGTCGGCCCGCGCCACGGCGCCGCCCGGCGTCATGGGCACGTAGGCGCCGTCCTCGCCGTCCTCGCGGTGGCTGCGGTTGTTGTTGTTGTTGCCGCGGTGACCGTCGTCGAGGCTGCGCGGCGGCGACGACGACGACGACGGCGGCGACGGCCCGATCACCACGGCGCCGTAGTCCTCCGGGTAGGACAGCTTGGGCGACGCAGAGTGCTGCTCCTGCGTGGCCGCCATGCGCATCAGCGTGTACTCGTCCAGCGAGGCCGAGGAGAGCGCCGGCGCCACCGGCCGGTGCTGCCGCGGCGTGGTCAGGGAGTACGTGCGCTTCCGGTACGCCTTGTCGTCGCCATCGGCGAAGGGCCCCCGGCCGCCGCCGCCGCCGCGGGGGCCCGTGCCCTCCATCATCATGTACCCGCAGAGGGGCTCGCCGGGCTCCCGGGACGGCGGCGTGCTGCTGCACAGGGAGTCGGGCGTGTCGCTGCGGCCCAGCGGCAGGAAGCGGGGGTCGCCGGGGCTGCAGCCGTACTCCTCGCCCAGGATGAAGCCCGTGTCACTCAGGGAGCCCGAGATGGAGCCGCTGCAGCTGAAGGGCCGGCGGGCCCTGAGGTCGGGGGTGGTGGAGGCGTCACCGGCGGAGGCGTTGATGGCGGACGCCGCCGCCGCCGCCGCGCCCCGGCACGGGGACATGCTGATGGGGCTGGAGCCCGCCAACGGGGAGTGCGAGACGGGCATGGAGCGGCTGTGGTGCAGGTTGGAGGAGTCCAGCATGCGGCACGTCCGGCCGCTGCTCAGGGTCTGGGAGCGGATCAAGTGGGAGGGCCCGCAGTGGGGGCTGGTCGGGCTCTCGCCCAGGGAGATGGACATGGACACCGGGCGGGTCATGCCCCCGTCGCCCTCGCTGGCCGTGCGGATGCGACAGGACGTGAACTTGCGGCCCGGGGACGTGGCGGCGACGCTGTCGGTCCTGGACCTCCGCACCAGGCCCGTTTGGCTCGGGGGGAGGTTGTTGAGGTTGCGTCGCGTGGGGACGGAGATGGGGTTGGTGCTGGCGGACTGGCTCTTGCTACGGGGTCGGAATTCCGAGAGCTCTTTCATCGCCTTCATCGCCTCCAGGATGGTCTCGTGGATGTTCTGCGCCACCACGGAGTCCTCCGCCTGCATCCAGAACTCCCCGGGGCCCGTGACGGCGGAACGGCCCACTTCGATGAAGAAGAAAGTATCCGAGTGGCCGCATCGTCGGATATTCATGAGCTGCAAACTGACAGCCGCCACGTCAGAGTTTATTTTCACGAAGCTGATGGTGCGACTGGACAAACACAGTCGGTACACCCCGGTCAGGTTCTTGATCTGACCCAGTCCTTTAGATTTCAAGTTGACCTGCCATACCTCCCTGTACACGGAGGTGGCGGGCGTGACGAGCCCATAGCTCGCCTCCTCGAAGCCCACCAGCGATGACGTGGACGCGGGGCTGTCGAACATCTTGCCCTCGGTGATGAGCTCCGACAGGACCCCGTACCAGCACTCCTGCTCCTTCTCGTTCTCGGCCGCCACGGCGAAGTACTCGTCCTTGGTGTACAGGGCGATGAGGTGCTTGTGCTTGGCGTCCGCCCGCTTGTTGACGCACAGGCACGAGTCTAAAGTTATGATCCGTTTTGCGGCGGACTTGTTCTTCCATTTCTTCTCGCTCTCGTAGTACTCGAGTCTCGCGGGAGAGCAGTCGCCGTGCTCCCGCAGCACGAAGAACCGTCGGTGGCCGTGCTTCTGCTTGCGAAGGTATCCGCACTTTTTGACGTTGTTCGTAAACAGGTGTCCACCCGTCGCGGGAGGACTTGCCATTTTTGTTGTTGTTGTTGTTGTTGTTGTTGCCCAACGTTTACCTTTTACCAGGCGTGGAACTTCTTATACTATCTTCTTCAAAAAAAGCGAAACACGAAATAAACCGTGTGAAACAAACTATATTCGGGATGCGCGTCGTTCCGGACCGCAGCGATGGATGAACATGACGGCTCACTGCGAGCGTTTGAGGAAAACAACATGTGACGTTGCTACACTCAGCCTCGGCTGGCTCTAAAAAAAGCAGCAGAAAAAAAACACAGTCATTAAAGGCGTTGCAGCCTGGGAGAGCCTTCCCTACCAATCTCGTGGCTCGCCCTCAACTCATTGTGCTCATTGGCCGGAGAGAGGTGAGCGACGGGGAGCGCCGGCCTATCGCGGCGCGGGAGGACCCGCCCATCGACCCAGTCTCGCGATGACACCACTTGTTAAATATGTGTTATTGTATTTAAATTCAATTTGAAGGGAAAACCTGCGGCAGAGGAGAACTGCTTATCATCAGGCGGTTACTGTAAACAGTAATGAATCCGACTCCCATATTTTCCACACTGTTCCCTATCGAGGAATGCACGGATCTGCAGAGTCAACAACAAGGAATTCAAATGTATATACGTTCAGAATATTGCATTGGTATAAATAACATTCATCCATTGCAAAAAAAAAAAACAGGCTACGTTTCAACGACAATAACAAGTAAACAACTCGTCCCTCACTTATTACATAACCTGCGCGTCGACCTATTTTTATATGCGTGGGGGATTCCTATCGTCCTGCTCGTATTTGCATGTTTTAAACTCAACTTTATGGCCATACGTGGTCTCCCTTTTCAATTTCTGCTTCGTTGTCTTGGTTTAAAAGCGATGCAGGTTCAAATTCAAACGGAGGAGCGGGGGGGCAGCCTTCCTGCTTAGGTTGCACGCGGGCTCGATTTACATAATCCCATTTTGAATGAAACACACGCACGCACACACACGTAACCACGCACGCACAGCCCCCCTCCCCCCCCTCCCCCCGAGAAAAACATCCAAGTACGTCAGCAGCGTGAAAGGCACAGTGCGAGCAGCAAAACAGAAACGGCTTCGCACTGCGCTACCTCTCGGGTGCCCCCGACTCGGTTGCACAACACCCCAAGCCTTATGTCACATCGATGGAAAGACGTGGCAAGGCTAAATCTAACTCACGGAGAAGAAGAAAACAAATGACCCCAATGCGTGTAGATTATCTTTGCAGCAACGGTAGCGGCATTATCATTATCGGTGGCAGGGGGGGCGTAACACTAAAGCTACAGTGACATCTGTTGGTCAGATCATCTGGGTAATCACGGCCAGCTGATCGTTCAATGTGTCCCTCAGTGATCCCATTGATGAGTGATCTATCCCGCTGATGTTGGTCGCCGTGTGAGCTCATAGGGCGGTTCATTACGTACAGGGCCACAATAAGCGACCAAACATGTTGATTGGTAATGATCTTCAGAGAAACATCCGAGTTCCACCCACCTCTGTGAATTTAATTTGTGTGGAAATAGGATTTGTGTGTGGGCTGCCTTTTTTATTCTATTAAATTGTGTTATTGTTGGATTTGGTTAAAAGTGTCTTTATTTATAAATAAATAAAAGCTAAATGGAACCTTCTTCTATATTTTCTTTAACAGTATATGTCTTCTTGCCTTTTCCTTTTCCTACTTTGGTTGTTATTTTTAGCCATATATTATGTACTGTATTGTGTATATTCCATTCTGTGTTGTATTTGTGAATTTGGTACTTATATTTGTAACATACCAGAAAGAAATGCCTTGTATGTGAAAACGTTTATATAATTAAGCACTTTTACATTTACACTTTATATACGTGCCAACATACCAGAAACAATGACTTGTATGTGAACACTATGTGGCAATAATACTATTTTATACTAAGCTGACACTTCTATCCAAAGTCGACAATAACACAATAACAGATTTGAATAGAAAGCAAAATGCTCAGCATCTTTAGCATGTGTGTGTGTGTGTGTGTGTGTGTGTGTGTGTGTGGTTGCGTGTAGCTGTTTGTCTCCCAGTTTAGCTGTTTTGCCACGAGTGTTAATTTGCCGCAGATAAGGTCAAATCGAGACAGATAAGCGTGTGTTTTCACAAGCATAAGCTGCTTCCCTTTAATCTGAATCATCTACGAAAACAAAGGGGCCCAACACCTCTGGTGTGGAGGATTAGGGTTCACAGGCATCCGTCGGGAGAGGGCCCAGCACCCTGGCAAACACCAGGGCCCTCAGAGACAAAGGCCAGTGTTGAAGGGCTGTTTTTGTTTGGGTTTAGCTGAAATTGGTACAGAAGAGACTTTTACTTTGAAAAACTCTTTGACAAACTAGAGTAGTGTGTAAACAGATCAAATTTGAGCTGAAAGGTCCCGCCTGCTACCGCGGTTTTGGCCCCAGATTTTATTACCATGGTTACTGATGGAAGTTTGGATCTGAGCCATCAAGGATCAGAAAGCAAGATGATGACTCATGTTTATTATGTGTCTGAATAACACCTATTCCAAACAACACGGGAGTCTTCCAGGACGTAGTTACGCAACATTTGAGTAACATAACAGTTTTACAACACTTTTTCTGTTTACGAGGAAGTGATGGGAGATTTAGGGGAAGTGAAAGACGGCATTTTGTTGTGTTCTGCTCAAATGCTTTGGGAGAGAGGGACGCACACACATATGTATTTATATTTTGAAACATGTGTTGTTTATTTTGAACCACACCACAACTTGAACGAACCCTAAACTTAAACCAAGGGTGTGAATAACCTTGTCTCGAGTTGGGCCGAGGAACACATGGTCGTCCGCGGCCTGCTAAAGGTGGACTTGATTTGTGTTTGTATGCCCTCCCTTTGCCACACATTGTCCAGAATGTACTTCTTGTCACTGATAACGATACATGTGTTTTGTGTCTGGGATGATAACGCGAAGTACGACGTGGCATGTGGCACGTTAAAAGTAGTGTAGAGAGAGTGTGTGTGTGTGTGTGTGTGTGTGTGTGTGTTTATGCAAGTGTATGCGTGAGAGAGCAAGTGACTCAATGGTCCGCCGAGGAGAACACAGCCAGCTAGCTCACAATCAGTAAAGGCTCAGTTATGGCCCCACGTCAGCGCAACGCAACAACCACGCGGACGCTCCGACGCAGGCGCCAACCTGCTTTGGTTCTGCGTCGGTAATGAGCGGACCAATCACAGCCCTTGCTTCTGCGTCTCCTCGAGGCAAGGTTACAATTTTTCGGGAGGCGCACGTCAGGCCCTGGCGTTGGACGCATGGACCCTAAACCTCCCTTGCGTTGCGTCGACGTGGAACTATTATTAGGCCTTAAACGATCACATCCTGTTTAGGTTGCATGCAGGCTCGATTTACATAATCCCATCTTGAATGAAACACACCCACACACGAAAAACACACACGTAACCACGCGCGCACAGCCCCCCCCCCCCCCCCCCCCCCCCACGAGAAAAACATCCAAGTACGTCAGCGGCGTGAAAGCGCCAAACGATCACATAACGCTACGTAGCATTAGCTTACAAGGCAGCAAAGCCGCAGCGGCGTTATGCGCTTCCAGTCCTACGTTTCAGGCTCACACTGCACGCCGTAACAGTGGAGCGTGTGTGAGTAGGCGCAGCGGCACCGGGCCCCTTCATCCACACAGGGCTAATCTGCTTTTCGCTCCTACTGTAAACAAAGCAGATTTGGTGGACACAGGTTAGCTGAGGTCACGCCCTGCCGGTCAACTTACTGACACGGGAACGCAGGACAAGCCTGCGGTTACGGCCGGCCCTCCGACCTAAACAACAGAACATCGTCGTTGGTATAGGTTGTCCAAAGCAAACCCATATGAACGCTTTAGCCCCCTATCGACTGTTCATATGGGTAGTTTTGGACTGTTGTGTTGTTTAGATTGGAGATCTCGTTGGTAGTCACATAGGAGGATTATTTTTCCTCCTACGTAACTACCAACGAGATATGTTGGGCTTGCATTGTTTTCGCTGAACTGGGGGAACCAGAGAGTTTGCCGAGGGGTCAGCTATACACAATGTCACTGTAAGGCCGGGGTTTTCAAACGGTGGGCTGTGACCCATAATTGGGTTGTGGCAGTAGGGGAATCAGGGAACGGACTTTGCTGATTGGCTAACATTTCAACACGCTAATGTCAACGTTTCACTCATTTAATAGCATGAAATATTTGGTGTCCATCCTAGCCAAACCTCCACATGGGAGGTAACGACATGAGAAAGTATAGGAACACCTGCTCCTTAGTGACATCCTACTGTGTGATCTTGCTCATGGAAGAGAGACATCTTGCTCATGGGTACCCGCAGTAGGTAAACCTCAGACAGCGGGGATTAAGCACAGAACCTTTCAGCCTGGAGTCAAACACTGTAACCGCTGCGGTATCCTAAGGGGTGTGTCACTCATTTGAAATGGTCCTCTTTTATATGGTAAATGTTCCTCATTCATATAGCGCTTTTATCAAAAGTGCTTTACAGTGTGACTGACATTCACCCGTTCATGCACACATTCACACACCGACGGCAGAGTCATCCACGCAGGGCAACAGCCAGCTCGTCAGGAGCAATTAGGGCAACTAGTGTTCTCATCAGTTCAATGTATGTCGTCACTGTATCCTATCACCTGAAACCATTCCAGCGTAATCAAGAGTGTGTGTAAAACTAGGAAATCAATATTTTATTCTCCCCCGAAAAATCCAGCGGAAATAAGGAAGACCCTTTGAAAAGCGTGTTCCTAGTTGACCCTAACTGGGGTCTACGGTGTTGACACATTCAGGTATTCAAGGAATGCCAGTGATTATAAGCTTGGCCAGAAATACTTCAGCAGCCTTAGATACAAGCGAGACGCTAAACTGTTGCTCCCATCTACAATTTCCCCCTGAATTTGATCATGCCCTTGCAGTAAATACACAGCTGCTAAGGTTAAT
The DNA here is from genome assembly GCF_964030765.1 of Micromesistius poutassou. Classification (NCBI taxonomy): domain Eukaryota; kingdom Metazoa; phylum Chordata; class Actinopteri; order Gadiformes; family Gadidae; genus Micromesistius; species Micromesistius poutassou. Next base: position 14,359 of record NW_028177541.1, on the reverse strand, counting down.
AATACATTACGTTTTGTGTCAAGTCATTTTCAACGGCGAACCACAAGCTTGTCAGTTTTGGGGGACTTTGGGGTTCCACTAGTAGTGGCTAGATTGACCCAAGCAGCTTAAACCCAAAACCCCTCTTACCACTTAGCTCTTAGCCTTTAGCACTTAGCAGTTAACCTGCTTACTGCAAAGCAAGTGCTGCTGTGTGATCGCGGCCCTCTCTCTACTGCCTCTGGGGTCGACGCTAGCCATATCTAGATGAAAGGTCACCCACGGCCATGCATCGGCCAGGGGGAGGCCATGCATATGCCATCCTCCCCCCAGGGTCCCAGCGGAGGATTAGCGGCAGTGGGTATTATGCTCTTCAGGAAGGGATATGCTCTATGTACGGACTTAGCCCCCCCTTTACTATCACCACACATGGACTCATCTTTGGACCGAGTCCCACCTGCGTCATAGTACGTTTTTCAGAATGGACGGCGTCATGTTTTTTTGTTTTTTTTCTCCCCCCCCCCCCCCCCCCCGCAAATCTAATTTATTCAGAGAGAAAAATAATCCCTGGTTTGATGAGCTTTAGCAGATCCGATGGATGAAACAATTTAAAATAACAAAAAATTGGTTGAAATGTAATAAGCAACCAGTTATTGTACAGTCCTGTACTGTGACATATTCCAAAATTGGTCATAGTTATGAAACAGAATATAGTGTTTTTATTGGTCTAACCCTTAGTCCCGCCCACTCACACTTGCAGACCCAAAACACAAACGTCCAAGTTTCACACTTAATGTAAAATAATAATCAACTAATTGACTTCAGAGTTAGATTTGGCGGGTGGCTCCCACCATCATGTGTTAGTGGGAGTCTCACTGACCATGCACCATGACTTGAGACCCCAGGATGCTGGGTACCAAGGGGTCCTCAAGCTCACTAGTGATGGATTTCATGATTCGTTTGCTTGACTCAGTTTGCATCGGTCAGTTCGAATCGTTCGAATTGTTCGAATCGTTCAGTCACGTTTCCGGTAGCGGTGAGTAGGTCAGGCTCATCTCCTCCCTCGTTCTCATTCTCAAACGAATCACGGTCGTGCAATGGTGCAAACGATCATCAATCAACACAACAATACAACATTAACATAAGTTCCTTTCACCACCCACCACTGACACATTCAGCGAACGAACAGCGACTTGCGAGTCAGAGCGTCAGCGACTAGTGGGTGGGTCTGGGAGTTGAGTCTCGGAGAACGAACGATACGAATGAGACGAACGAGACGAACTGAAACGGGGAATCAGGTCGGTTCGTTCTTGTCGAAGAGTCGTTCGTTCGAACTGATTTGTCGCGAACGACCCATCACTAAAACTCACACGACAACAACAAGTCATCTGGGTGCGGAAGTCTGGACATTGTTCCATTGTGAAATGTGCTCCATCACAGCTAAGGAAGTGTTGAAATGTGGTCTTCAGGCCATCACTTCCCTATGGCTGTACTGTCTCCATGAACAAACATGTGGGATCAGCTCCTCCTTCTAATGCTATTAGCGTGTGGACTTTCAATTGCAGTTATCTTTATGGCTTTTAACCATTATTATGGCTTGCGTTTGCATGGTGTGGGTGTGTGTGAGTGGGTGAGTGAGTGAGGGGGTGGGTGGGTGCAAGTGAGTGAGTGAGTGAGTGAGTGAGTGAGTCAGTGAGTGAGTCAGTGTGTGTGTGTTTGTGTTTGTGTTTGTGTGTGTGTGTGTGTGTGTGTGTGTGTGTGTGTGTGTGTGTGTGTGTGTGTGTGTGTGTGCGCACACACGTGTATAGTTGTTTTCACTAAGCAAAACATCAGCAGGTTTAACAGAAGATTTGCATAATGGCATAATGGGATGTATGTTTAAAACTTTGTAGACAAAATATGAATCAAACTCTTAGTGTTAAACAATATATTACTCTTTTGTGTAATGGGTCAATATGTTGTATGCTGTGTGTAACATATATATATATATATATATATATATATATATATACAGTGTCAGCTTACTATCTCAATTTACTATTTCCGGGACAACATGCCACACTCATTTGAATATACTAGATGGAAATTATGAATTAAAAGTCCCCTGAAATAAATTAATAAAATAAAGTATTCATTTTGAAAACTACCTTTTTAAAATAAATAAAAATGTATTGCCTAATTTATTGATCTCTGTTCTTATTTCATAGCCATATATATTTATTTAATATTGACTCAAAGGAAATGTCATAGTAAAGTTCCTTCCGATATAGAATGAACCGTCAAATGCGGTCCAATACTGGCCTCAAGTGGTGACAATAATGCACCACAAGGTGCTTCATCAGTTAGTGGACGAAACCTTACCTAACGCTTATGTGTGTGTATATATAACTATATTATTTTTTATAATAAATAACTATATTACTTATAAATCTTAGCCTATAAAATTTACTTTACTTTTTTTTAACTAACCCAACACGAGTGACAATTCAGTCATTAGTATATTGTATATATTATATATTCATAACTGAATAGAGAAACGGTTCATTGTTTGCTCACCTTTAAAGTGTAAACGTGCACACTTGCCAGTACAAACCACGGATTTGGAAGGACTTGTAGCGCACAAGGAGTTAATTACGATATCATAATCAACCTTATCACCCCATTAAAAAAACTGCCCCTTTAACGCTCTTTCTTGGTTGTTTATGTAGTCGACCTCTCTGTTCAGCTGGTCAGCACAACGAAGCCCTCCTATTGGCTGACGGCGGCCACGTGACACTCTCGCTCGTCGCCACCGTACTTCCGCCTGTGTGGGTTTTTTTTATTTTTTTTACGGCGGAACCAAGCGGAGCGCTCAGAAGCGAAAACACAGGCTAACCGCTGGTTGTAACGTAAACAAAGGCAATACTACACGGTACTAAACAGCGACTGGTCGTTCCGCACAGCGACCATGTTGCCCGGCGCGGTGCTGGTACTCCTGGCTCTGGGCTCCTCCGCTGTGGACCAGGCGGCTGCAGACAGACAGCTGGTCTACGTGACTGTGGTGAGTGTTGCTGGAGTGTTACATGAGACAAGACGTATACAACAACAACATCTCACTGCATATGTATGGACATGCGTCCGTCTGTCTGTCGGGCTTTATAATGTCTCTCTTTAATTTGGTTTGATCAATCAATTTCCAACCCCAAATTAATTGGAAATTAATGGATATATATACACATGTAAAACCTGTAGTCAAAAATGCAATGGATTTTTTTGTTGCCAGCAATACCATGCATTATTTTTTGTTGTCAGTCCAGTTTTTTGTTGCCAGGCCGTTTGACAGGGCAGAATGAAGTAAGGAGAAGGGCCCACGGTCCATTACACGAATGGAATGAAGTGTTTACAACGACAATTGACATACAGGCTTAGACGCTGCCACTCGGGTATGCTTGCTCTGACCGTTTGAGGCCAACACATTTTCACTGCCAGCTTTTGTAGCAAAAGAACTCAAGTGGCACCCAAGAAGAAACACACCGTCACAAAGATAAAATACGCCTGTTTCTCTGTAGATATTGGCTTTTCCAATGATCATGTGAAGGGAGAAGAGGACCCGGGTTCCAGTGACCCGGATAGGGGTCACCACACACTATTTAAGATGCATACAAACAGGTGAAACACCTGACATGCCTTACCCTGTTGCGTTCCTGCTCTCTCTGAACTGAATGCACAAACTGTCAAGGGTCGGTGCACTTGTGGACTACTTAGGGTGTCACCATTTTGTAAGGTTGTCCAAAACAACAATTCCGGTTCCCCACATACTGCACTACTGAATACCCATATTGCACTGTAAGAAAAGCGCACCACTGATGCACCCTTATTCCTGCAGTATGTCCTACGATACATGCGTAACGTTTTTCATTGTCTGTCTGATTCCTCCAGAAGGGATGGTCTGGTACGTTTAACATTTACCATCATACTATTATCTTGTCAAGAGTCGATGGGAAGTGACAAAATATCAATCCATCCGGCCTCGATGGTCATGTCTCGTTAAAACGAATGATTGTTTCCTAAACGGTAATTGGTAATTAGGTAAAGTCATAGTAATTGAAACCCCCCCGTACCATTTGTAAGCTAAGGTCAAGCCTTTACTATTAAGCTACATGTCGGCATTGACATTGCAGGTGAAAATGTTGTGAAATCTATCATTTCAGTCCTGTGGAATACATGGGGGAAAAAAAAAATGTTTCAAACATCTCTACATTTATTTTCTGACTATGGCATGTTGGATGTAGCTCATAAACGTGCAATGGGGGTTTCGAGTCCTACCACAATTGTCAGGCTTAACTGCTTCGTGTCTCTTTAAAAGGTCACAACGTGTCCCAGTTGATTATCACCACTGCACACATTTGAACATTTGCATGACAACTTTCGTGGATCATGCTGATGAAGGATTTGTAGCTCCATATTGACTCAACACACAACCTATAATAGTTATGCTTTGCATAATGGTCCTGAAATGACCCAACAGCACTATTGATAATAGTGCTGGGTCACTTAAGGGTTATGCCATTGGACGAAGTGAGTTGGAACAGGCCGTTTGAATACATGCCCCTGATCCGATTGGCTGTCCTTATCTCAACCGTCATGTTACAGACTTCAATCAGGTTAGAATGCATGTTCTTAAGTTGAAACAAATCCCACAAAAGTGGGTCAGACGTGAATTTGACTTTCTGCCGTATTGTTCTCAAAGATTTCACCAGATACCGCGTACAATGGGGTCCGGCCTAGGTAGGTGGTGTGTTTGATGAGGTGATATGCTTCATAGGATGCTCAGTATTGCAGTAGATTTGTGAGACCATCCAGCTATTTAAGTTTGCCTCATGAATATCAAGTGTGTCTTTGGCTCGGCAGAAAGTGATTTTCACACATGGGCATTGCATTGTTCCAAAAACTCTGGCCAATCTAATTGAATAACTAAGAGACACTCACTGGTTGAGGATTGTATTTATTGTTAAGCAGTCAGATATGGTTTCGCCTCTACTTTACTAAGCCACTTCATCTGGAACTTTATAATTAAAAATTCTGGAACTTAGCCACTTTATAATTTACAATTTACACTTTATACTTTACACTTTTTTATAATGTATAATTTATATTTTATACTGTTTATACCGTCTATTTTGTTTGCCCTATTTGTTGTTGTTTGTTCTGTTTGTCTTGTCTTCTTTAGCATTTTGTTTAGCGGGGGATTAATAAAGTTGTATTGTATTGTATTTCCCCCGTCCCTGTCAGAGTCCTGTCTCTGACCACCACTGTAAGTTGAAGACATCTTTTCCCTGCCCTGACGCCCCTCCCTGTCCCATCCCTTTCTCCAGTTAAAGTTGATTCATATGTTTCACCTTCATCCTGTTCTCATTCTCCTCCCTGCAAGTGCTGCATCTAACCCCCTTTTGTTCCTAAAGCAATTAATCAATGGAGCAACTGAGTGGTTTGGTATTAACATCAACAGATCCCGGTCTCTGACCCCCACTTTTAGTTGATTAAATCCTCCTCCGTGCCAGACACAGGTTTCTATCCATCCGCTACACTTGAGAAATTGATCAACTGATGTGTAAATGCCCCTTTTCTTGTCTTCACTCTTGAATCTGGTTGGAAGTAAGGCAAAAACATACTTTCCTTCGGGAGTAGCCTTCCGTGCATATTTCTGTCCAGTTTTGTTTGGTCTATTTCATACAAAAGTTTAGAGTGCTCTGTCGTTTTGCAACACTGTCCTCCGGTTTCACAATAGTTTCTCTTTAAGTATGTGCAATCTGTGGGGTTCCTTGTATCATGAGCTGAAACTCCCTCCCACTGAGTGAGTGGGTGCCGACTGGTCTGCAGAGGGAAACCTATAGTGAGCTCACAAGACCAGGGTGATCATGTCATGAGTGTGATGTTGAAGATCAACATCCTTGCGGGGTCCTTCAATCGCTGCCTGTTTCCAGAGCCGTCATTGACCTTGGAGCTATCAGTGCTGTCCTAATAATAACCATTATAGCTTTCTATGAAATAGAAACCTTACCGTGGCCTGTCTTTACAGTCCATGTCACAAGACTGGCCTTGTGCCTCCATCAGACTGTGGATTTGAAGCCATGCCCTGACAGACATCACATTCAGCCAATCAGATTCTCTTCCCGAATCCAGACCGAAGAACGTCAAACACAGCACATGTCTTTTCCTCTGATAAATAAATGCACCGGCCACCTTAATGTTTGTTGTATTGCTGTTTTAACATCTATATCTGCAAAGATGTATGCTATGGCTGCATCAATGACATCAGTTTCCTGATGTGTGCAAAAGTGAATTGAATGAAGGCCCTGTTGGCTTTCCATAGCCCTATGTCGGTAATTGACCGCTAACGCAGCCACCTGTCTCCATCTTTTGTCTCTTCACGGTGCTTCCCTCCGATCGCCACCTTCCTATCGGTCAGCTGTTTCGCCATGGCGACAGATCGCCAGTCAAGGCGTACCCTATGGACCCCTACCAAGAGAGCGCGTGGCCACAAGGCTTTGGCCAACTGTCGCAGGTGAGCTTACAGAAACGGGGACTTGGGCAAAGTCATGCGCTGACTTTTGATAACCTTGCTAATGGCAACTCTGGGGCAGGTCAGTGACTAATTTGGATGGTTCTTGTGTCTGTCTGTCTGTCTTGTGTTTCTGTGGTCAGGAGGGCATGAGACAACACTATAACCTGGGCCAGTTCCTCCGGGGGCGATACAACGGGTTTCTGAACGAAACGTACGACCGTCGCGAGGTGAGCCGTTTTTTACGATACACCACTGCATCGGTCTACCCCTCCAGCAAACCTTCCTGTGTGGACTGATTTTGGTCGTGACACGTTTCATCACACCCAACCGTTCTCTTCAGTGGATGTTTTAACGACAAACCAAAAAGCTTGATTTTAAATTGAACTTGAAACAATTACCAGGGCGAGCATTAGACTTAACTTAAGTCGAATGCATAAAAAATGTAAGGGTGTTTAAGGGTGTTTGAGGTTGTCGTGGTTTCTGGAAAGTCAAACGAAGTGAAACTAAGCCACAACGAACTGCTATACGTGTCAAGTCAACACTTTAAACGCTATATTTTTGAGATGCATAGCTAGCCTGATCGTCATTTTGACATTTTGTATTTAGTTTCACTTCATGATTTAATTCGTAAATCCTGAATCTCGGAGCAGTGGGCGGGGATTCAGGGTCGGGTACAAGTGAAGTCCATAACCTCTCTATTCCTTGTTCCTTTTTTTAAAATTTCCATCCATCCATCCATCCTTCCGTTTGGTTTTCAGCTGCATGTTCGCAGTACAGACTACGACCGCACCTTGATGAGCGCGGAGGCCAACCTCGCAGGTAGGAGCGCCTGTCCTTCCACGAACACAGCAGTATTTGTACTAGTAGGAGTCGTACTCCTACTTTAAGTAAACGACCATTGAACCACCAGGGCTCAAGACTGTGACCGTTTATTATGTGGATGTGGGGTAATGATTTCCTAGGTCGCGTCAGGGCCAGCCAAAATAAAGATCCATTGCCCTCTATCAGGGTTCCCCCCCCCCAAACAAGGCGTTGGTTGGCTCTGTGCCACCATGCTCTGCTCCAGCAGCACCGTGTCACGATACAAAACGGAGGTCTTGAGAGGGGCAGTTAACACGGCCCACTTAAGTTCCAGTTTAGACCCAAAAAGGGCTAAAAGGGTGGGTGGTACACTATGACATTGCACCACGGTACTCACACTTTGAAGACGAGAGCTTGCGGACAAAATACAAAAACGCACAACATCTTGCGTTGTTTAAAAAAAAGAAAAAAAAGCCAGATTGAAAAAGGTTGTTTGAGGGTCTACTTTCCCCAAAAATGTAAATAACTGCTATTTGTCTTTGTAGAGCAATTTAGGATATATACAGTATATATGTATTTTTGAAAGCATTTAGAATTGTTTTTAAAAGTGTTTTAATTCGCGATCCTTCATGTCCTAACAAGTGGCAGGTATGCATTCATGTGTCTCGCAATAAGGGCGGGAGATAAGTGAACGTGCGCCTCCTCAAAAACCTTGATTCTTTTTGCTGATTCAGTTTGCTGATTCAGTCCTCAGGCGAGGGGAAGGGTTATCACGCGGACAAGTGTATATCACAGTGGGGAAGGAAAAAGGGAAGTGGGTTCCGTTAAGTCTTCAGAAATGTAACCTAAGCCGGAAATCACAAGGGCAACCGCATTACCTTTGCCATGGTGAAATGAGGATGCCGGACTCTACACTAGAGTCCATTTCTTTTGTGTTATTCAAATACATGTCCTGAGTTATGACTTTTACTTAAAACCGAAAAGTTAAAGCTAAATGGTTTCATGAAATACTTTGTTAGTAGCACATAAAAGTAAAACATGTGACAGTTTGGCAACCCTTCACAGAACTCAAAGAGATAAAGCAAAAATGGATAAGCATGATCTCTGGGGAACAATTGGCCGTTTCTATTCAGATTGGTTGAAATTGGTTCCAGGTTGCCCCGCAACCCTCCTCACCCTGACTCAATCAGAAAGACAAATTGCTTGACCTTTTTGTTTTTGTGTGATTTGGCCTAAAACCAGGAGGCCAGCTACTGCAACTGACCAAAAAAGGCACACAAAAGCATTCTCCATTAAACCAGGAAAACCTCCCCTGCCGACTAAATTTAATCTCCCCAACTTCTGATCGACTTATTTACAACTTCCTGTGGGCTAATGTCTCGATTCAGGCTTTCGCCGTCTCTACTCGCTGCAACCAGATTAGGGGGCGGGGGTGTAGCCAGAATGTTTGATTGATGTTACCTGGTGACCCTAAACAGCCAATAACGGGTAACTCATGCAGTAGCCCGGTTTAACCCATAGATGGCCATTTGAGGCCATATATATACATCACATCTTTTACACTTTGCGTGTAATTACGATTTAAACAAGGATTAATCCATAGCACCAATATGTCACCCACTACATGACTTTTCATCTGCAAGACAGGGTTTAAAAAGTTTGTTTTACATTTAAACCAGTGATGTATAATGACTATCATTTAGGACCAGAATCAATCCTTGGCACCACTAAGTAACACACACTAGATGGCTTTTCATCTGCAATACAGTGTTTTACTTTATGACCACGATCATTAAGCATTATTCCATTATTCCGTTTCCGTTCCCAACAGCTCTCTACCCCCCCAGCGGTCAACAGGTCTTCAACCCAGACCTGAAGTGGCAGCCCATACCGATCCACACCGTTCCCCAGGACCAAGAGAATGTAAGCGCCTGGTGGATGGGTGGCTTGGGGCAATCGACCTTGAGACTTTTCTTATTTCTCCATCTCTAAAAGCCCTTTGGTGTGAACGCGGCTTTAGACACACAAACCAAATGTGTGTGTCGAGTTTTCTCTTTCGTCTTTAGTCTGTTATTTATTTTCTATCTTTTGGTTCTCATCGATTTGATTTTTGCTCCGTTGTACGTTTTGCATGTCATCGTTTTGTTTTCGGCGTGTTGGCCAGCAGAAATAAAGTGTACTTCATCTGAACGTCTACCCCCCCCTCCCGTGTGTAGCTGCTGTCGTTCCCGACGAATAACTGCCCGCGCTACAAGCAGCTGATGGCCGAGACGGAGAACAGCCCAGAGTTCATCAACATGACCACCAAGTTCTGGGTAACCCTCCCCTGAACCCCCCCCCCCCCCCATCGCTCACAAGCTCTGAAGGCTCAAGCACACGGACCCCCTGCAAAAACAATTTGTTTAGACTTTTTTTTTGCATTTCAAAAAGCTGTACGATGTGAGCGAAGACAATATAGCCGGGCTACAGAGGGCGCTGGGCGCGCCTTGCACCGTTAATAACAAACGTGATTGTGTTTCTGTTTTCAGGACTTTATGGAAATGGTGCAGAACAAGACGGGTCAGAACAACACCAACGTGGAGACGGTGTGGAGCGTCTATGACACGCTCTTCTGCGAGGTGAGAACAACGCACGCACACACACACACACGCATGCGCGCTACTGGTTTGGGTGTTTCGCGAAAGTCTGCAAAAATACCCTGAAGTCTGAAGCCCACATGAGCTCATCTACTGTACCAGGGAGGATCTCTGTGTCTCGCTCTCGACCACAACCACAAAAGGACAGATCCTCTTTTATGCTGTACGTTAGTCAATAACGTTTTGTTTCGAGGGAACCACAGATAACGAGTCCCTATGTGAAAGTACAGACATTCTCTAAAGTAACCGTGTCATGCGCTACGCGAGTTAACCTTTTGAGATTAAAGTAAGATAAATTATGAACAGGAGTGGGTGGTGTCCCCAGACACAAGCAACGCTCCAGAAAGCAGAAGTGCGAACCTCTGAAGGCTTGTGTTAATAGAAGAACTTTTATGTTGTATTTTTACTTTTTTTTTTATTTTATGTTTAAGATCGCCATATGACCATTACAATACAAAAACATGAATACACGTTATATGTTCCACCATGGATTAGCAACAGCCAATCAAAGATGCATACGGTGGGGAAAATGCTCATGATTAGAAAAGAGGTGGCATGCTTAAAGTTACCTTTGGACCATCAACATGGCGTCCTATAACATGATGGAACATTGAAATCTCATGTCAAAGGACATGGCAAGGCTTGATCTCAATTGAATGCAAAATCATTCACAAAAGACCTAGCCTGACAAGGTATGTTCCTGCGCTTGACAAATTAACACCCCACATATACACCACATATTTGGCTTTTTCTAATGAGCTCAGCAAAATAATTGAACGATTTATATACGTTATATACGGAACTGAAACCGCACCGAGAGAGCGAGAGGGGTGTGTGTGTGTGTGTGTGAGTCCTACTACCGATGAGGCTTTTTACAAGAACGCACTAAAACAGACCGATTGACTCTGTTCCAAAATTTTAGAAAAGATGCACACACCAATCTGTGTGTGTGTGTGTGTGTGTGTCCCCATCCAGTCGCGCCACAACCTCACCGCTCCACCGTGGGTGACTACAGACGTCATGGAGAAGCTGAAGATACTGAAGGACTTTGGATTCCAGGTTTGTGCAGAAGCGTGGCCCTGTAATATCCCCTGTGGTTGGCTGGGAACCAAGAAGTGAAACTAGGCCTGGGAGGTGCACAATTAGGTTTCTTTTTTTGGGGGGGGGGGGGGGATAACACAAAGTTTTGAATTTGAACTTTAAACTTTAAAGTTGAACTTTAAATTAAATATCAGTTTGACAGTTAAAGCTAAAGTTCGTTGGACATTCTGAGATAAAACGCGACCGAGCCTCAAGGTTACCAGCAGTACCCCCACGCTATGTCCACCGGCCTCTCAGAAAACTGTTGAGCGTAACTTTTCAGCTGTAGCAGTTGTGTAACGAGGTCAGAATGTTGTGGTGTCGGGCAAGATAAAAAAAAAAAGAATGTGTGTCAGGATAGTCATTTTTCTTGCTAATAACATGGATACATTTTTTATGAAAATCGTTGTAACTGAAATGCATTCCTCAACACACTGGTAGATTCACTACTTTGTAATACATGATAATTTTAGGTGTGGCATCAATTTTTATCACTTGATGGTTTGACATGAAAATGAATGGGCGGTGAAATGTAATTGTGACACGTGGCGATGTCTTGTGTAATGAACCTTTTCACTCACAGATCATGTTTGGCGTCTACAAGCACCAGGAGAAGTGCAGGCTGCAGGGAGGTGAGTGTGTGTGTGTGTGTGTGTGATGCAAATGAGCCAAGGATTGTGAAAAAGTCCTTGCTTAGCCGTCGCTGTGGCTAGCTAATAGTTCTAATTAGTTTTATTGAGAAAGAAGAGGGAGTCCCGATACAGTGGTTGTCACTGCTCTGATCTGGTTATGGAGTGTTTGCTCATGTCGCCCCCTTGTGGCCGCGTGGCTGCATCACACCACAACAGAAGACAAACGTGATTAAAAACCTGCAAGGGTTCAAAATTGTTCAACAAGCGACATGGCCAGTGGAAATGACTCCTCTTACTCCTTTGACTCGCCGTCACAGAGAGCCGCAAGATCGGTTTCCCGACAATTGATCAAACCGTCTAATTAGATTTTTTTTATTTTCTGATCCAGGTGTGTTGCTGGGGGAGATAGTGAAGAGCCTCTCCAAGAGGGCGGAGGCCAACGCCAACGAGCCCCTCAAGATGACGATGCTCTCAGCGGTGAGGCCGCTGTCGTGTCGTGACCTCATCGGCCCTGAAGTGGGCAGCATGCTTCTTTGATGTGTTTAATAAACGGTGGCCTGTTCGCTGAGACCAAAATAAAGGTGGAAAAAATTATGGCACGTGTAATAGGCCAACAACCCCTGATATATGTCAGCCCACTCCTTGGCCACACTCCCGTAGCCTTGGAAACTGTATTTACACAATGTAAAACTCCTGATCTAGTCCTATAGAAATGGGCTAGTGTGTAAACAGATAGATTTGTTCTCCATTGGATGTGAGCTGCTCTGCTTGGACAGGATTTAGGAAAGATGCAACGTGTAACCCGTAGTAGGCGTGGGCGATATGGCTAAAAGACATATCACGATATAACTTGATCATATTGATCGATATCGATAACTATTGATCATTTTAATGACCTAAAAAGACTCAGAATTACCGTGCTGGATTTAAGCACTTCTGTTTAAAGCTTAACATGACCATCCACTGTTCTTCATTGATAAATACTCCAATGTCGATACAACAATGAAAAACACTCAAATATTGTAAATAAGTACGGAACCGTGTTTGTGTAACAAACCCAGCTGCTAGATTCGGTGGTCCAGTCTCTTATCTGTATATATATTGAACGTGTTTTTATATTGATATTGATCAAAGGTCTATCACGATACGATAATTGATTGTTTTATTGCCCAGGCCTAACCCGTAGTGTGATTTTGGCATTAGAGAAGCAAAACTAAAGGTGTGTGTGTGTGTGTGTGTGTGTGTGTGTGTGTGTGTGTGTGTGTGTGTGTGTGTGTGTGTGTGTGTGTGTGTGTGTGTGTGTGTGTGTGTGTGTGTGTGTGTGTGTGTGTGTGTGTGTGTGTGTGTGTCCCCGCTACAGCATGACACTACGGTGGTGGCGCTGCAGTCCAGCATGAATGTGTTCAACGGCATCCAGCCCCCCTACGCCTCCTGTCACATGATCGAGCTCTACAGGGAGGACAACGGGTGAGACGTCAACACAACACACACACACACACACACACACACACACACACACACACACACACACACACACACACACACACACACACACACACACACACACACACACACACACACATATACATATACATATACATATACACACACACACACACACGCGGCACATTCGTTTTGAGTGTTATCCATTTTTTCATTCCTTCATATTTCACCGGGGTATACGGTTTAAGACGGTAGATTTGTGTTAAAAATGCAATTAACTACGACATAAAAGCTGAGCTGCTGGTGAAAGCAGTCATTGTTGCGCGTATGACAGCACATGACCTCGTCTAGCCTACAAATTCTGTGTGTCTAATATGCAATTTGCCAACTCGGACGAGTCCTGCTCCGTTTTAAATAATTATGGCCTATAGACTAATGATAGAGACGACATAAGTACCCTTCAATCATTATTATTATTTTTTTTAAGTCTGCCATAGTTTCCACCAATGTGCTCACATGGAAAGTAGGTTTAACCTGGATTATACACGGTCCATGTGCACGTCACCCCCACCGGAGTGCCACTGGCCACGCTTTTTTTTTGTTTACCCTGCTTTTTACCGTAGTGGAGCTAGCGGGAAACGCTTCTAGACGGCCGGGTTCATAGCAGGGTTAATTGCGTTTTAGTTAGGCTATTGCTTAGGGCAGGGTCCTTTTTGTAATTCGCCTATTGTGTATGAATATTGACGCACCGAAGGCTCTATAGAGAGGAGTGCTGCTGCCCGACCGTCCCTATGCGCAGATATAACTTGCATCGCTAGACACACACACTCCTACCGGTGATCACGTCGTTAGTTCCCAGCTTCAGACCCACACTGTCGTTCGGTGTGAATATCTGATTGATATCCAATATCTTTCTAACTTCGAAATGTATATACTTCAAACTATATAAACCACTATTGAGATGTGTGAATGTTTAGACGCACTACCACAGCAGCGCTTATGTATTTTAGGTTGCCTAGTGACAACTGGCCGGGGACTACAGCTGGAAACGAGCCAAATAGGCTAAAGCTGCTCCTTTTACTGTACAGTTAATCAAAGGGGGCTGTCCACGAAACTCTGAACAAATAAACTAAACTATGCTGCTAATAAATGTCTGGAAAAAACGTGTCAAATGCCGGGCTAGACACTGATCGTTGTTGAAGCAACCTTTCAGTGTCAACAACAATGCAATGGCAAATCCTGCT
>NW_028177542.1:0-12508 GCF_964030765.1 Micromesistius poutassou | reverse complement strand
CGTGCAGGACCACAGCACACACGGACACTCACGAAGGGGGCATTGCGGGCAAGTGGTACAAAGGGATTATTGTGTTTTACAGATCATTATGCTGTTTACCCCAGTATATTTGGCTGTTTATTTGTTCTAGTGTGGCGTGGGTAGTTTTATTGCCAGCTGATTTGAAGTGTCTATTTGAGCTACACGCTGATGTGCTCCATTCCTACTGTGCAACGGGTGAGCCTCCTCTGGTGAGCCACCATGTTCACGTATGGACATAGACTAACACTTTGGGCTGTATATCCTATTTATATATTTTCTTTTCCCTGTCCGTCCAGCTGAGGATGCCTTCCTGTCTGCCATCATCAACTACACCAACAGCTCCACGGTGCACTTCAAGCTCTCCCCCACATACGTCCTGTACATGGCCTGCCGCTACGTCCTGGCCCCTCACTACCGGCCCGACCTGTCCCCTTCAGAGAGGACCCATAAGGTCATAGCCATCGTTAACAAGATGGTGAGCATGATGGAAGGAGTCATTCAGGTGGGTGCAACCTTTTTCATCTATTCTAACTTCAAACTCTCACTTTGTTTGTATACACAGAGGATACGTCTCATTTAAAGAAATCTCTTAAAAGCCTTTTGGTTGGTGACGGTTGTAGTGCCAGGCTGGAAGGGGATGTGGACTACAGGGATGGTGTTCCGGGGAAATGTGTTGAAGAGATGATTGAAAAGTGCTTGTTCGGTGAAGCTTCTGTTGTCATTGTTGTCACACCAAGTGTTAGGATGCATTAACACGTGTGTGCATGCCTCTATGTGCTGATCCCAAGGCACTTGACTACGAAAGCCAAGGTTTTATTAGTTCAGCTGGTAGCTAGCATGTAGTCTATTTCCCCTGGCATCTATTAATGACATGCAGTGGAATCAGGAAACCCAAACTAGGCTTGATGCGTCCATGCGGCAGATATGAGCCTGCTTTTGACGATGGACAACAAATAAAAGGGAGCAAGAACATCATGGAAAAAAAAAGGGAGAAAAGGGAAAAGAATCAAGGCTCAAACTAATCAACCAGTCCGTAGTAGTAGAAAGGACCAATTCAACTAATCAACCAGTCCGTAGTAGTAGAATGGACCAATTCAACTAATCGACCAGTCCGTAGTAGTAGAAAGGACCAATTCAACTAATCGACCAGTCCGTAGTAGTAGAAAGGACCAATTCAACTAATCAACCAGTCCGTAGTAGTAGAATGGACCAATTCAACTAATCGACCAGTCCGTAGTGGTAGAATGCCAGGGGGTTAATGGGTAATTTGTATCTTCACACTGGATGACAGCTGTCAAAGTGCTACCAGAATATAAATCATGTTTGAATATCCAAAACTAACTAATGATAATTCAGTCATCCTACACTTTCTGATGATACTGCTACCGGTTCCTAAATAGAAGTGTTGACGTGAAGAGTTGTCCACTTCTAGCGCCCTGGCATATATATTTCATCACTGGGATATTCAGACGGAATGTAACCTAGCCTGCTACCCGCAGTCCCCAACTATGCATAGATGTTAAAAAATTGTGATTTTTTTTTAACTTAAAACTTTTAATAATATCTGAATATTTGGGATCAGCCCTAGCTCTATTCACTCTAACCAAGTAGAATACACATTGATTTTTTTCACTTGCAACACAATCTTACAGGTGTTATCTTTCTTTTTAAACATATTAAAGCCCATACAGTTGTGGAGATAATAACAAACTGGGTATGTTATTTTGAGAAGAAACTCAGAAATAGGCCTTGTGATGAAGAGGTTAAACCCACCTATTAATGCTTCTTCTGTCCGATCAGCAGACATGGTTCATGTTCCAATTTAACATATTAATGAGCTCAAAAAAAAAGTACAGGGAACACGAGCTTGGCCCACTCTGCATTAATGTCGTTCAGATCGCATATGAGGACTTCGCAGGCTGTGGAGAAATGCAGTCCTCCATAGCCACGGAGCGCTGTCATCACAGCGAGGGCATCTTGTCGCAGGCTTACGGCATCGATAAGAGGACCAGTGTCAGCAGACTATTATTTAGACAGATTATTAGCAAATTTCAATCTGACAATTTAGAGAGATACAATTTTGAAAAAAAAAAAACCCTGCTTAGCGGAGAAAGTTGCCTTCACCACCGATACTTGGACAGCGTTGACTACGGAGTTGTACGTGACCGTGGCCGTTCACTTTTTCACTAACTGGGTTGTGCAGAGTTGCGCAATCCTGTAGACCCGCTCAATGCCAGAGAGGCACAGCGGAATACATGGTTAACGTCCATGCTCTATGCTCTGTGATATTTAGTTTATCATCATCAAATGCATTATTGGTGTGCTTCTGAGCACAACCTTTGCAATATGACAGGCGGGCTGCTGTCTTAAAGGACAGCGCAGACCATTTGAGCTCCGCAACTGCTGGAGCCGCAGGGCCAAAAAAAACAAACCAACAAAAAAAGTTGATAAATTTGGCGACTCATGACACGTCGACTCACAAAATACTGAGTCTTTAACATCCCTAGTGTGTGTGTGTGTGTGTGTGTGTGTGTGTGTGTGTGTGTGTGTGTGTGTATATGTGTGTGTATGTATGTATGTGTGTCATAGCGAGTGTCCATAATTAGTGGTGTTGATGTTTTTTCTCTCTGTCTGTGTGGACATGTGTTCTACTGTGCCCTCCTCCCTTCCACCTCTTCCTCTTCTCCCTTCATCCAGGAGATTCCTGAAGGGGACCAGGTAGGATAGCAACAACATGCTACTGCTGCTACAACCCTTGTCTCTCTGGCCCTGCCTCTGCCCCTCGCTATGGCACTCTGTCTGGCACTCTCCCTCTTTCTCTGTCTAACTCTTGTGGCTACATTGACCATTCTTTGCTTTGTTTGACTTCTTGGCCCATTTCTCTGTCCACTCTTGCTATCTCACTCTCTCTCTCTCCCCTTTTTGACGTGTTCTGTTGCTGCTGCTTATTTCCCTCCATTCTAACAGAAACAAAAATCCAAGCCAAATAATTCCTCCTCCTACAGCTGAAGCTACATCATTATCACCAACTATCAAACTATTTTATTCAGCTGCCTGGACCTGCCCGGTACTAAAACAACCTATACCTGCCCATTTATTACGTGAAAATTATTATAAGTCAAACCACAGGGACGTTGGGTAATGCATTACTTCCAATGTTTCTTGTTGCCTCAAATTAAAGCCAGGTGATTGCATGACCTAGCACTGTTTTCAGCCAATGAGACGGAGAGATTTAAATAACTGTTGTGCTGTGATGCAGTTGTCCCTGAGGTTAATTTAAATGTTTGGTTTACTGTTTAAACATTGTTTGTGACTCATACTGCGTTTGATTATAACTCAGAGGTCAGATGTTCAGACTTCTTCTAGGATAAATCTAATAAAACAAAAAAAAGAGCATAATTTTTTTTCTCAAGCCTCAGTGTAATTTGACGTCATTGTACATGGCCATCCAAATCAAATAGGGTGAGAAAATGTATACATTTTATAAGATTGCTTGAGTTTAAAACACATTTCTGCAACATTTTAGATTTGCTAATTGGTATGCTTTCAAAACATTCAGCACACCAATACAGTAGTCGAATATGACACTCTCCATTTTCGGACTTCAGACCTCTGTCCATAAATGAACGCTGTATCAGTCTTTCAATCCTGGCTTCCATAACATCATCTACTACTTCCTCTGAATAGCAAGAATGCGGATGAGGATTCCCTTCTCCTGGTTTTGCTTTGTTATTTTTGACTGTTGACTATTTTAATTTGCCTGTTTTGTTTAATAGGTCGGTGTCTTTGTCTGCTCTAGCATATTCCTGGGGGGGGGGGGGGGGGGATGCTTTGAGTTGGGGGCTGTGCTGGCCGAAACAGTGCCTTGCCGTGCGGCCCAGTAACACATTAACAGCAGGGAAAGGGGTCAAAACACATGATAACACTAGACCCCTTGTATGGGCTTATGCTGAAAAATACCAAAGAAGATGAACAAGAGGAGTTTCACCTCTTTATCTAGTCACTGGTCTTCTCCTGTTTTTGATGATAACGGCTTCTGAAGATTTTGGTGGGACACAGGTCTATCTGTGAAATTAACTACTGACGCTTCTGCCAAAAACAAACTAAACCCCAAATCTCTCTAACTTGCCTAATGCTGGCATCTTTTTGGACCACCTCTTCTCTTAACTATTCTTCCCAACCCTTCCCCATATTTCTGTTTCTCTGGCTGTGATTGGTGGATCCAGAAGCAGAAGAACATTGCGGGGGCCCTGGCGTTCTGGATGGCCAATGCCTCGGAGCTCTTGAATTTCGCCAAGCAGGACAAGGATCTGAGCCGGATCACACTGGACGGCCAGGACATCCTTGCCCACTTGGTGCAAATGGCTTTCAAGTAAGTAAATACACACATTGTTCAACTTTACAGAACAATCAAACTCGAACTACGGCTGAACATAACTATAAAACAGTATGGAGATAACATTTAGATTAATTGGTGGAATTAACAAAATCATGTTAAGGAAAAAGCTCTACCTAGAGAGGCCAGTAGTTGGACGTCATGAATGTTCAGGTTATTAACATAACCAGGATTTCCTGAGTAGGAACCACATATACAGCTGATGGGACATGATGGCGTGATGGCCCATAGTAAATGTTGACCTGATGTTGAAATGTTGCTCCACTTCTTCTTTTCGCCACTGAGCGCCTCCATGGCTACAGGAACTGTTCTGATCTATTACCTACGGGACAGTATCCAATCAGGCTACCAGTATGGTGGCGGCATCAGGGAAATACCAAACATATAAAATGTATATTGAAAAGCAGCCTATCAGGGACATCCAGAGCCCAGGGGATGTGAATGTATAGGGGGTGGTAAGAGATGAACTGAGGGTTCCAGTGACGTCACCACACCGAATGGCGGCTTAAACTAACTTCTCCCCCGGCAAAACGTTCATTTCGCCTCATTAAATTGCCAAATAACAAATTTCTCGACAACACATCTGAATAATGGGGCGAAGATGGGAAAGAAGAATGGACAAAAGAAAAATACTGCTACAGAGTCAAATAACGAAGAAAACCTGAATAGCTCTCCTGCACAGGTACACGATGAGGAAGCTAACGCCGAGCCACATGTGGCTAGCTTAGCAAAGGTTTTAGAGGAGATACAGAACAGTTAAATGATATCAAAGCTGAACTCACCAATGTCAATGCAAAGCTAGCGGAGGCAGAGATGCGAATTGAAAATGTGGAGGACCGTGTTCAAAAGGTGCTAGGCAAGATGATACAGGTGATGAATCAGCAGGAGAATAAACTGCTTGACCAAGAGGGAAGATCCCGACGGGAGAATCTAAGGATATATAATGTTCCCGAGGGAGCGGAGGGACCTTCTATGGTGGAGTTTGTGCAGAAGTTACTACGGGAAACTTTGGAGGCTCCCCCCACCACGGAGCTTGGTATTGAAAGTGCGCACGGGGCGTTGGCCCCTAGATCGTCCGGAGATAGAGGACAAGGTCAATAATAATCTGGCTTCTTTTAGGTTTAGCATCTAAAGTCGGCTTTACCTGATAGTATTAGGCCTTTTAATACCAATGACATGGCAGCGGAAAAAACGGTACTAGTTTATTCTAACTATTCTAGTAGTCCCAGTCCCCAATCCCATTTTACTAGATCGATTAACTTAAACATACTAGATACCATCTAGAGGGTACATCTAGAGAAAATAAGTCCATTCTTTTAGTGTCTCATTTCTCCTAGGACAAAATCACTGTAAGCCAAAGAGTCAGAAATAAATGAATTGATGTATTTATTTACCATCTCTTAACAAAATAAATTGTACATCATTCAATTTGCATCAAATGTGAGTAATCACCACAGACAATACAAAGCCAGCCATTTGCCAGAACCAGTAGCTCACACAACGTCTTATAAGTTATAAATGGAAACAAAAACAACCAATTTCAGGTCAAAAAGACAGGTCAAAGGTCAGATGTCAATATGTTGTGCTTGGTTTATATGACTCGGTCTATCCGTGAATAAATAAATAAATAACCCTAAACAATTGCATAAAAGAGAAGCTTCCGTGGATGTTGGATACTACTACTAATTCAGGTTTTTCTCTGGGAAAATTCAACCAAGTCCTGAAGGAGACAATATGCTTAAACATGAAACTGAATGACATGAAAGGACGAAGTGTGTGTGTGTGTGTGTGTGTGTGTGTGTGTGTGTGTGTGTGTGTGTGTGTGTGTGTGTGTGTGTGTGTGTGTGTGTGTGTGTGTGTGTGTGTGTGTGTGTGTGTGTGTGTGTGTGAGTGAGAGATAATGAATCACTACATGGGTATTATTCTCAGAGCCTTATCTAGACACACAACAAGGCGTTTTGGAAACCAATAGTTTTCGCTTAGCATGCTAGCGCTAGTGAGCTCAATTACGTTGCTAAATGAAGCAAAATCTTTCAACACTGTCGTTTTCAAAAGAATGAGCTTACACATAAATAACTTACTTACCTCACACTCTGTGGAGGCCGAAACCTCCTCCACACGTGTTATAGAGCCTCTAGAGTTGCATCCATCCATCCGGTATCCAGCACACACATTGGAAGCTCCTGTTTTGTGTTGCAGTAAAATGCGCCCGTAAGGGAACGACCGCTATGTGAAAGTAGCGGTCTGTTTTTTTTTTTGTTTTTTTTGGCCTGGTCGTAGGGATGGCCAGAGTGGCAACTTTTGAGAAGCTTTTTCAAATTTGTACTATTCAGGTAACAATGATGAGGACACACAGAAGTTATGATCAATTCTGTTGAAATGTTTGACACTAAAAACCAATAAAAAAATTAATTACAAAATAGGCGAACTGAGGTAAAACTACCCATCATAGGTATTGTATAGAGATGTGGAAGAAGAGGGCTCATGAAACAGAACAGGGCTCACATCAGGAGTCATGGAATGTCTGTTAACCAGCGTGGGGAGCTTCAGCTAGTTGAAGGTGGGGAGGGGGGGTGCTGTCCTGTAGTACGTGTCGGTACTGTACAGTGGCTAGCCTACATACTAAATCCCAGAGTAACAGCGATGGTTAATAGAAACCACATGTGACCATGTAGGAAGTCAGACCTGTCAAGCTAACCGGCCAAGTGGAAACCGACAAGGAAAATTAGCCTCAGCACAACTGCTAACGTGCGCAAATGTTTTTTGGTGTCTTAAATGAAAGCACGGTTCCTCCATTGTTGAAGTGCATGATGGGAGAGAGGAACATTGGAGCCTAGAACGCATGTATTTTATGAGAGTATCTTGGTTCAAAAGTGAAAACACATTTTTGTAACGCAATAATGGTATTGCACATGTCAAAGGTTGTTGTGTGCCGTTTCTGTCCAGGTATTTGGTGCATTGCCTCCAGGCTGACCTGAACAACTACATGCCAGCCTTTCTGGACGACCCGGAAGAACACAACCCACAGAGACCCAAGATAGGTGTGCACAACAATCATTCTGCCCGCTTCCTCTCACTCCTACTGGCTCACCTCTTCCTCTCGCTCCTACTGGCTCACCTCTTCCTCTCACTCCTACTGGCTCACCTCTTCCTCTCGCTCCTACTGGCTCACCTCTTCCTCTCGCTCCTACTGGCTCACCTCTTCCTCTCACTCCTACTGGCTCACCTCTTCCTCTCACTCCTACTGGCTCACCTCTTCCTCTCACTCCTACTGGCTCACCTCTTCCTCTCGCTCCTACTGGCTCACCTCTTCCTCTCGCTCCTACTGGCTCACCTCTTCCTCTTCAACACAATCTCGTTCTGCCTCATCCCCTCGTCAGTTTAACTATGCACTAATGTCTAAGCATGTCTTCCCCCACAGAGGACGTGTTGCACACACTGACGGGTGCCATGTCACTGCTGCGGCGTTGCCGTGTCAACGCAGCCCTTACCATCCAGCTGTTCTCACAGCTCTTCCACTTCATCAACATGTGGCTGTTCAACAAGCTTGTGACAGAGGCCGATTCGGGACTGTGCTCCCACTACTGGGGAGCCATCTTGCGCCAGCAGCTCAGCCACATTGAGGCCTGGGCCGAGAAGCAGGGCTTGGAGCTGGCTGCCGACTGCCACCTCAGCCGCATAGTGCAGGTACTGCAGAGGGGGAGTGGGGGGGAGTGGGCACATAGTGCAGGTACTGCAGGGGGGGAGTGGGCACATAGTGCAGGTACTGCAGGGGGGGGAGTGGGCACATAGTGCAGGTACTGCAGGGGGGGAGTGGGCACATAGATGCAGATAGGAGGTTCTGGGTAAGGGGTCGGGTAACAGAGGGGCCGGGTACCAGAGGGGCGAGTGTGCTGTGGTAGGGGGGTAAACAAAGTTTCCTATGCATCCTAAAAAACGTTGTGGTTCTCCAGTCTGAGAACAACTGTAACATGATAATATATTGGACCTCAGAAAGGTCGTAAGAGATTTTTGAACTATGCAAAGTAGTGACATTAGTAGTCACAGTAGTCATTGTTGCACAAAGCATTGTGCATAATATTCAATCTCCATATATAGAGGCAATTGTAAATAGTAGATCAATACACACATGAACTACCTAGCCTAAGTAAACAAAAAGTTATCGAAAGATAATGAAAAATTGAAAAGGTTGTGCTTAGCGGGAACTGTGAGAATGGAGATTCAGTATCTCTGAAGTGTAGCTTGGTAGGTTGTGTTTTGTTATTGTTCATTGTTCATGTGTCTTGCCAGGCGACCACCCTGCTGACCATGGACAAGTATTCCATGCAGGACGTTCAGAACATCCACAACACCTGCTTCAAACTGAACTCCCTGCAGCTCAACGCCCTCATGACCAACTACCACTGTGCCCCTGATGAGCCTTATATACCGCCTGTAAGACACACACGCACACACAGCGCCTGTGAGACGCACGCACACACAGCGCCTGTAAGACACACACAAACACACACACCGCCTGTGCGACACACACACACAAACACACACACACACCGCCTGTGCGACACATACACCACCTGTGACACACACGCGCACAGACATACAG
Organism: Micromesistius poutassou; assembly: GCF_964030765.1. Taxonomy (NCBI): domain Eukaryota; kingdom Metazoa; phylum Chordata; class Actinopteri; order Gadiformes; family Gadidae; genus Micromesistius; species Micromesistius poutassou. The sequence goes on along the minus strand of NW_028177542.1, from coordinate 3,488 downwards.
ACACTCTTAACACTCTTAACACTATTACATTTATTTTTATACAATGTCACTAAACCGGGAGCCCGGATTGGAGCTGCTTCGTACTTTTCTCTTCTTCCTGGATTTCTCTCTGCTTTCCACAATTCTCTTGATATTCCGGATATGTCCAAATAAATTAATGCAGTATTTAATCCACGCGAAGGGTCAGCATTACGGAGTTGGTAGCCTCACCGGCCACCTTTGATAAGTTGTAAACAAAACACTGTGACTCCCGCTGCATATTTTTGCATTACATCCTGCCCCCTACACGCTAAACCCAGGCGCCAGCCCGCACCTTAAATATACCAAGTATCTCCAATATGTGTGATCAAGTCTGATGCGTCTTATTTCCGGTTGTGTTGTTGCATTTTTTTAAAGTCCTGGTCATCTTCATTCTCTGGAGTTCATTCTGACTTCATGTTGGAAATGCCTACTACATACATACGTACATACATAAGCCTTACAGTATATACTGCCTGTAGCCCACACACTCTCTGTTATATATACTTACTTGCATACATACTGATAAACCTTACATCCCACCTGTAAGACTAACTCAGTCACTCAACCTGTGCTGTTTAGACATTGTTGGAGTCAATATGAAATTCAAATGATTTGGATGCCTACTTTGAATATCAGGAGTAAACATTGAGGTTACATGTCAACATCACGCATCAACTATGAATATTTATCAATATCACGCATCAACAGACCAATATGCCCTCTATTCAGGACCACCAGGGTTTACCCGGGACATGTATCGACCCCTGCTCTTTATTGGATTTGAACATGATGGTAATCTGAACTATGATTTGTGCTTGGCACCAGGAGCTTATTGACCATGTGGTGGCAGTGGCGGAGAACACGGCCGACGAGTTAGCACGTAGCGACGGGCGTGAGGTCCAGCTGGAGGAGGACCCCGACCTGCAGCTGCCCTTCCTGCTGCCAGAGGACGGCTACTCCTGTGACGTGGTGCGCAACGTGCCCAACGGCTTCCAGGAGTTCCTGGAGCCCCTGGTGCAGAGAGGTGAATGTTGCCCTGGCGACCCAGACCTTTGGCCGTTCAGAATGTGCTCTCTAAAGTTAACCTGAAACGTCTTCTATATTCTGGCTGTCCACTTGGTTTGCAACATTTCGTAACATGTGTAGAAAACACTTAACACAAGAAAACACAAGATGTGCTTTTTATACATTTCATGACGTTTTTTGTTGCACTTCTTTACATCTGTGAAAAACATTACATTTTCACATCTTTGCCACCCTCTATGCCTGCCTCCTTATCTGGCAGGAATGTGGTTGGTATGTAAGGTTCTCAGGTGGACCGCCAGCCCTCTCTGTTGACTTAAGACAGGAGATAGAGGAACAAGGACAGATAGAGAGGTTGTTTTTCAAAGAATACTCGTACAGCCAGTGGCTCTCCACTGGGCGTAGGTACAACATGAATGGAGTGACTGTACAGTAGTGTGTGGTCAGATGCTCATGAAGTAACACTACTGGTATGTGCTTGTTCTAGGGTTCTGTCGCCTGACCGCCCACCCCCGCTCCCCGGGCACCTGGACCATTCACTTCGAAGGAGCCGACTCTGAGAGTCACTTTGTGGCGCCAGACACCTCCGACATGGTAGGTGATTAGAAATCATACAGAGAATGTTGGCTTGATGTGTCGTAGTTGAAGGACTAATATGGGCGTTTTTTAGCCGGTGCCTAGACAGGTTGACACTAAGCCTCTGGGGCCACGGAGACCTTCAAATATACCTTAGGAAATACAGAACTTGAATGACCAAATTAACATTCATGGTAAAAGTGAGTAAGTTGTTATGTTATTGTATAGTAGAAGGCCCCCAATTCTCCCCCTTTCCCTAGATTTGAGCCCTAACCCTAGATTTTGCGTGTTCCCGTGAAGGGGTAGGGTGACCCAATACTTAAGGGAGCAAGGGGGAGTGCTGTTTTTCCCTTAAAATCAACCCTTGAACGCTAGCCAGCTCGTGAGCTGACTAGCATCTAAGGGCACTCAAAGCAAGTGTTCTTGTTAAGGGGAGAGGAATGGGACTGGGCCCATGTTTTTATCTCTATGCACATATTCCCTAGCAAGACCAGCATGCCCCCTGCAGGAAGCATGTGGCTCATATTGATGCCTGTGCTCCTGACCGCCCCGGCCCCGCCGGCCCCGGCCCCGCCCCACTGGCCCCGCCCCACTGGCCCCACCGGCCCTACCCCACTTGTCTTTGGACTTGGTTGTTGAACAGACGTGTCACTGGACCAAGGATCAAGCAGATCTTGTTTGTGGACCAAGTTGTGACAGAAGTTGTGACAGAACAAAGATCTGTTCCTCCGCTCAACACGTCTGCTGCCTCTTCCCTTTCAGTCGATGAAGAAGGAGCCGGAGGTCGTCACGGTGACCCTGAAGAAGCACAACGGCATGGGCCTGAGCATCGTTGCAGCCAAGGTAGTGTGTGTGTGTGTGTGTGCGTGCGTGCGTGCGCGCGCGCTCACTCAGTAAAATAGTGACGGGTAGTGGGCTATGTATGGCTCATTAAAATGCTGTATTCTTTCTAAAACAAGAAAGAGCATGTTTTAAATTTGAGTTTCTAAAAATAAACCAGAGCTTTGGTATGTCCTGTTGCTGGTGTGGGTCCAAAGTCCCAGTGCTGCAGGGTTGAACTGTGAGGCCAAACGCACTACGATGATACAGCAACAAGTCCTCTCTCAATCTTTATATTTAGTCCTCTACAGCTGGACAGTAGAGCAGTTTGTTGGCCTAAGAAGAAGATGATGAAGTATTGGGATGGAACTAAATTCCATTTAAGAGAACATGTGTCGGTGGGTGTTCTGGTCTGGCTATGTCCCAAAGCAATGGGGCTTTAGAACGGGTTCCAACCTGTTAAATGTGTATAGCAAGGCAACTCTATTTATATAGCAGCTATTTATATATTAAATTTGATCCAATAGGAAGTATGTCTGTTTTCTCTTCTCCATGTATAATATTTGGTTATAATGCACATAAGATTGTTGGGCAGATCGAATCAGAGTGGACTCCGTGCCGCCTGCACATGATTTGCCTAGCGGCCTTTCACTGTACTGCCCTGTGGTTGATTCTAAATATGCAGCTGTTAAGAGGTATCCTTACAGGAGCTTTGGGAGGGCGGTTCTTTCCTCTTCATCACATAAACAGTTAGCTCAAGCTAACAAAGCAGAACTTGGCTAGTGACATGGGATTGGCCGCTCTGTGCTGGGTTCCCCCACCCCCTCTTCAAAAGGATAAGCAGAGGGGAGTGTGTCAGGACGGGCCGCTGTAGACGCACAGTAATGGTGTTATCAGCTACTTCTGCTTTGGACTCGTATGTAGGCATTTAATTAGGTGGCTTTAAGGAAGAAAAACGGAACACTGTTTACTGCATTCCTACCTGGGGAAAAAAGTTACTTATTTTCTGGGATCTGGGTGTTTTACCGGATCTGGTCGCAGTGTGGAAT
>NW_028177543.1:0-10865 GCF_964030765.1 Micromesistius poutassou | reverse complement strand
TGGGGCATTCTGATAACATATTGAGCCAGTCACGGGGGGGGGGGGGGGGGAACTCCTCAGGGCCCCCCCCGCCAGGGCCTCACAGCTCCGGCCCCAAATGTGGTTAACCTTCAGGGTTATTTATCGCACTGCGGGCTCACAGGAGGGCACTTAGCATTAACTGCGGGACGGGTGCTGGGTGCGGAGGAGACAGGGGTCCGGAGGGGAGAAAGGCAAGCCCCTCCCCATCACTATAGGGTCCTTATGTTGACGGAGTGAATCAAACACATCTCAAGTGTTCACTGACGTTCGCTAAAGACTTGCTAATTGTGTCCCTCTTCTTCGGTCTTTGGTCCGGTCTAAGAACTAGCGCCGACATGGCCGCCGCCAGTGTGTAGAGACGTTCCTGAGAGCCCCCCCCCCCCCCCCCCCGCCCCCCACTCCTGGCTTGTTTTGTCATCGGGCAGGCGGTAAGAGGCACAGCCTGTCGCCAGCTGATGGACTTCCTGAATGGGCCTGGTGAGACAGCTTAACCCCCCACACACACGCACACACGTTTTCCTCCATTTGGGTTTGTTTGCTCCTCTATATCCATGGTAGCGCGTCTCCCCCGGAACAAACCCCCGGGCCCTCGGATGCGGTTATTAGACTGAAGTGGCGTTAGAGAATGGGCCCCGGCGTGGTCAAGGATGATTTTGTCACTCCCATATATCTCCGAGAAATCAAAGCCGCCTCAGGCCCCCGCCCACCTCCGCCACCTCTTTGTCGTGCTAATCCACGTTAGTGAGTGGCTGGATGGCCACTTTGACGCAGCGACGCACCGACAGGATCCGGGCCGGAGCTGCAGATGTGGAACCTAGCGGGCACCTCTGACCTACGACCCCCTGCTGTTAAATCCCCTCCGCAGCGACTCACCACAATGCACACAGGAATGACCCCGCCTCCTCCCGCCCCCCCCCCCCCCCCCCCCCCGCGCTTCCTGTTTCCTGTCTTCTCTTCCTGTCGAGGAAGATGGATGGATGACAGACAGACAGACAGACAGACAGACAGACAGACAGATAGACAGACAGACAGATAGACAGCTAGACAGACACACATATATCCAGAAAGAATGATAGATACAGACAGACAGACAGACTGACTGACTGACTGACTGATAGATAGAAAATAGTTGGATAGATATCGAGAGAGCCAGACTCAGACAAACAGACACTGACTCATGATAGAAATCAGTTAGATTGATGAGATATATGAATATATAGCTAGAACGATATCTTTGTAGAATACATTTGAACTGTCATTTCGAAAATTTCGAAAAAGGTCAAGGACTGAATAATCAAACTATATACTGTGCTGGTAAAATGAAGTCTGAAGAATCAAACTATATACTGTGCTGGTAAAATTAGATAATATGCGGCAAACTCAATCGATTTATAGCAGAAAGTATGAAAGCAAACCCTCAAAAACTGCCTCCGGACTCATGAAAACACATTCCCAAAATATCACGTTTAGAATGTCTCTTATCCCAGAGGGGCCGTCTTTGATTTGAGACGACTTTGTGGTCGTGAAATTTTACATTTGTAAGTATAACGAGAGGGTGTGGAATATAACACGCTACTGTTTTGTTCACACTAGAAGTATCATGGGGAGATGTGTGTGTGTGTGTGTGTGTGTGTGTGTGTGTGGGTATGATTCAACTCCCTGGTGGTTGGAGTTGTGTATTTGTGTCAGAGAAAACATTGTCTCATATCTCAATGGTGATACACATCCTGACAGAGAATGTATGATTGAATTTTACATATGTGAATGACACACACACACACACCACACACACACACACACACACACAGGCGTACACACACACACACACACACACACACACACACACACACACACACACACACACACACACACACACACACACACACACACAGTACAGGCCAGGTAACGAGGCAGCTGGGAAAAACTGCATCAGCGAAAGGCTGCAGGCCCTGATGGCATCTCACCCAGGATCCTGAAGACCTTGCCAGCCAGCTGTCCCCCTGAAGTCGAGGCCACCCGACCCGGCAGTCTACAGACCAGTCGCCCTAACATCGCATGTGACGAAGGGCCTGGAAAGACTGGTCTTAGCCCATCTGAGGCCACAGGTGAGGACGTTTCTGGACCCCTTTGCACTTTGCCTGTCAGCCCCATTTAGGAGTGGGTGATGCGGCCATCTGCCTGCTGCGACGAGCCCATATGCATCTGGATGGTGGGGAAGGCGCTGTGAGGATCACATTCTTTGATTTTCTCCAGTGCTTTCAGTACCATTCCGCCTCTGCTAGTGGGTGAGAAGCTGCGGGTGTTGACGAGACTATCTCCTGGATTACTGACTACTTGACAGGCAGGCCACAGTTTGACACACGCACACACACACACACACACACACACACACACACACACACACACACACACACACACACACAGTCGTACACATTCATATTTAAACACACACACACATAGGCCAATACATTCACATTCAAACACATTTTCACACACACATACACACTCACACACAGGCTTACACATTCACTCTCTCACACACACACACACACACACACATACACTCATAGGCCTACACACACACACACACACATTCAGACACACACGCACAGCTGAAGTGAATAATAATTCAGACAGACTGAAGTGTCACGGCTACGGTTTGGCACATAATGCAGGACTGTGGGAGGTGACTCATACTGACTATTCTCACACAGCCATACACAATGTTAAGGTGCTGCTGCAACAAGGTAGAGGGATACAGACTATACGGTCTCCGTGACTCTGCTCCATATGGTGACAGCTATGAGCACCAGGGAGCTGTAGAGGAGGCTGACACTTGTGTAGAGGAGGCAGTTAAAAAGGCTTCATGCGAACAAAGACATGAAGTACACCAGCGGCACAGGTGTGGTGGCCCAGTTTGACGTCTCAGTATGTGAACAGTAATTGACTGAATTAAACCAACGTTAATGTTACATGTCCGCTTCAGAGACGGCGGGGGGTGTGGTGAAATATTATTAATAGTATATATATATATATATATATATATATATATATATATATATATATATATATATATATGACGACTTCGGACTGACTTATAAGTAACAAAACAGAACTATGCAATTATATTTTTCATTTGCGATTTCAATGTGATGATCACCGTTGCTGCTAGTTGTGTGACGGTTAGATTGGTTGATTCGTACCATATTATAGTGTGTGGTATTATTTCTTATTATTTGTTCCAAATGTATTAGCATTTGCCATAAACAATCTAACCCCCCCACCATAGCTCCCTCATTCATAATTATTTGGCGCCAACAGAAGACTCGAAAACAAACGCTGTCCCTTTAAGAGCGTCTGTGGCGCTGGATGATATTTTTTTTTCACGGTGGTAAAGTTATTCACTTCAAAACGAACATCGTGTCGAGGACACGCGGTTCACTTCAGCCATCTAATCTGGTAATATGTACCCCATGAATAAATGATGCATCCATGCAGTTTGTTTTATTCTATATTTATATCCATGGAAACTTAATTATTCACACCTTTTAATTAATATCGGCCTATTTGCAGCACGCACGTTATGTATCTGGTCTCTACTTGAACTGCTTGACCTGAACGAGAACCCCCCCGCTGGGCTGAGTCTGGCCATCGCTCACCTCAGACCTCATTCAAACCCTCCCCCATTTCACATAGTTTCTAGTGCAAGTGAACCGTGACTGAGTTGACTGAGTTAAAGGTCCTTGTGAGAAGGTGAAAATCCCGTCTCTCCCCTCACTTCATATTGAATGCGGTATTTGGACTTCCGGAGCACTAGGGGGCAGAAGGTTATTCCAGCCTTGGCCAGGGAAGTTTCCCTCGTTAATGGTATGGCCCAATCAGTCCACCTGGGACTGATTGGCTTATTTAAGGGGAGTCTCATTTTGAGGCTGAAGGAGGTGCTGGCTTGACAAGAGGCCAGTATGCTTTGTTTGTCTATGCTATGCTATGCTAATTTATGCTGATTGATGCCGACAGTCGTTTATTTTTGGAACATTTCTTTATTTTTGTAACCAATGGATTTATTTTTGCTTATTTATTTTTGGACTGTTTCGGAGTAAATAAAAGTTCACTTTTTTTGTCCGAACACAATTAGTTTTTGCCCGCGCTCTCCAATCCGGTTGTCCCTATCCTGAATACGTGGGGTGACCACGCCGGCCCCTCACAGTCCTGTAGGTAAGATGCTACAGTTATAATTGGGAGTGTTATTTGTTATAAGGCAGTTATATAGGCATCCTTCAGCTGTTTGTGAGTGCGATGCTCTGGAGAACATCTGCACCGGTTGACAGCGTCTGCCTCTGTATGAGCCAATGTACATGTGTCACACCACTCCACCTCATCTCTGACCAATCAGGGCATCAAACGTAGGGAGGGAGGGAGGAGAGAGGGAGGGGATGATTTTATTGGTTGTTAAAATAGTACAATGCTCTTTTTGGTGTTCTCAAAACCTAGCCTCACTGTCAGAGAGAGGGAATCAGACCCGACAGTGTATACATTAACCCGGTTAATGTATACACTGTCTGGTCCTCCACCGAGCACCACCTTGGTCTCCACCCAGAGCCTTGGCCACGCCCCCCCCCCCCTCCCCCCCCTCACCACCATGACATCATCACATGACATCATTACATGACATCAACAGCATGGCAAGTGTCGGCAAAATGATTCCCAGTGTGTCCCAATGTCCCAATATTTAGACACAGACAGACGGACAGCGTGTGCTCATGCATTGTCTGGAAACAGTATCTCCCATGATGCAAGCGGGCATTCATCATCAGACTGGATGGGATGGCGCTCAAATCAGATAACGGTGGAAGGATCCCTGCCAATGGCCCCTCCCCTCAGTGGGGGGGGGGTGAGACACCCATGGCGGCAGCCGGCGAGGTATCTGACTTCTTGATCAAATGACGGATGGCTGGCGATGGCCAATCGGAGGTCAGCCAGGACTTGCCAGGGTTAATTCACCCTTCCTGACCCCGGCGGGGGCCCGGCCCCTCAGAGCAGGCGGCGAGGCTGGGACAGGATGGGGGGGGCGCTAGGTGTTGCACATGAGCGGGAGGGGTTGCGTGTCTTTGTTTGTCTTGCCAGCCTGGATGGCTCCCCTGGGTGACTGATGGCCCCCAGGTCCTATAGTAGGGGGGCCCCTGGACTCCAGATGAATCAAATCCTTGGCCTTTCGGAGCCAAGGTAAACACTCAGGGGCCGAGGCACAAAGATCCTGGCGGAGATTAATTCAAAGACGACTTGACTATCGGTCACTTGTTCACACAATGCATATGCACACACACGCACACGCACACACACACACACACACACACACACACACACACACACACTGGCATTCACAAGCACGCACCGGCGCGCACACACACACACGCATACACACAGTTTATGTGAACGGACTCAATGTTTTTGCCTGTGGCCGCACACACAAATTGTCTATACAGACACAGGCACACGCACACACAGCGTCGGTGACTATTCTCCATTTTGTTTTCCCGGTGACCATCCTCCTAATCTTAGTCAAACAAATAGAAAACAAATAGATAAACAAAGATGTACCTGCATCTGGACTGCTGCTTATCTCTGTCTGTGAGGGTCGTGACCCCTGTTTCAGAGGTGTTTCCCCAGCAGTAAATACCCAGATGAGATCCCATATCCTTCTTCCTGTGTCCCCCCCCCCCCCCCCCCCCCCCCCCCCCCCCCCCCGCCGTCCCCCCCTCTCGCTACTGGACCATAACAACTCCAGATAAGTGCTTATCTGTTTTATACACAATTGTACACTTGTTTAATGGATGGAGGCTTAGTGCAGTCAGTCTTAAATGCACTACAGCTTACACACGTCCGGTGTTAAAAGGCCATTCTGTTGCTATCACTCCAAGGCATCATGTTGAACTGAACTTTTTGGCAGTCCATCATCCTTACTTCATTGAAGAACAAAGTTTAATAATAGAGGGTGAGTACCAAAAAGGTTTTTGAATCGCTCAACATGAATAAATGATTCAAGCAATTACTTTGATCATCTTTTTTGTGGCTCGCAAACCATCGTCCACTGGCTCAGGACGTCGTTGGTAATTCATCGGTTGCCTGATAGCATCAAAACGTAATGGCTTGGCAGGACCTACTGCTGTTACGACATGCGGTCTCTTTATAGTTCGAGCTACATGCTATATAGATTACTTTTTAACATGTACTCCGTAAAAAGAGTAATCGCGTGATAAAAGTTTCCCACGGTCACCATTTTATTCCCTTTTTTTTATTTTATTATGAATGCATTTCACATTATAGATTTTCAACAGCATTGTAAAGAAACCTGCTGCTTGACCGATGGCATGTGAATCTTTTAAAACACATCTGCTACCACAGGCCCAAGAAGCCATGAACTGTTTACAACTGGAGCTGAGCTGACACAAAACGAACAACTCCCCAAATGTGTGCTTCAATAAACATGATGTTAGTTGATATCAACTTTGGTAATACATTTAATCCAAAATATTTACTTAGAGAGAGATCTAAATGTAAAGTTGCTGGAAAGTTGATGGTTTGGCCATGAGAGAGCGTTCATCTACGACATGGCCGACACTGTAAGCCGCATAAAGTCCAACAGTCTTCTTTTGTTGGCTTAAAACCTTCAATATTTGACAAACCCCATTCACTGCCAGCAGTCTTATGCACTGTTAACGACGCTGGGTAGAGTTCACCCTATCAGTGAATGTTCAAAGAGCCCAACAAGAAAGAAAGAAAGAAAGAAAGAAAGAAAGAAAGAAAGAAAGAAAGAAAGAAAGAAAGAAAGAAAATAAAAACAGAGGGGTGGGAGAGAGAGAGAGGGTGGGAGAAAGAGAGAGGGAGGGAGAGAGACAGAGCGAATACAAACACAAACGCTGGTGTAGACAGGGTTAATGAGTTCATCCAAGTGTCTGTATAGTGCAAATATTGACCGTGACTCTCCGTCCTCGTTCCGTGGTAATGACCTGCTGGCTGGGACTTAACATGCCCTTCCAAACATGTTCCCCTGTCGGAGTATGAGCCTACCCAGGCCCACTCCCTTTATGACACCACCACCACCACCACCACCACCACCGCACCCGGGATGATCGCCCAGGCCGCACACCGCGCAGAAGGGGGTTGTGGGTAAGGGAGCGAGTAGTAAGAGTCGCTAATGTGTCTGTTTCGCCGAGGATATCCACTGGTGAAATCCAATTCGTAGTCGGTTTCAGAATAGTTTTAGCACCACTTTTTTTAGTTCATGTCGTTGAGTCTACCATTTTAACTGAATTAATGATCAGGGTATTAGCCCCCCCGCAATTATTTGGTTGTTTCTTTGTAACGATTACAAACTGCACGTGTGCACGCACACACACACACACACACACACACACACACACACACACACACACACACACACACACACACACACACACACACACACACACACACACACACACATTCAAAGTTAATAACAGAACAGGATTGATACAACTCGTTTTTTAATTTTTACCTCCTATCAACTGATAAGGGAGGGGGAGAAACATCAGCTCCGTAATTACCTTGGAAAAAACGGCAGAAAAATAATGTGTTTTAGCAAATAATCACCTTTCTGGGGGGAGGCTGTGTGTCAGATTACCAGCAAATTGAGACGTGGTTGAACCGAGTATTTACCTTCACAAAGGGGAATGGGGGGCGCGCGCACACACACACCAACACACAGAAGAATGTGAACACTATTAATGGGTTTTAAAAAAAAATCCCTTTGTTTGGTGAGCTGAGGTTTGGCAGACTTGCTTTACCTGACATGTTGAGCACCAGGCTGTGTGTCTCCAAGAAACGCCCGATAGCAAACAACACATGCGTTTCGTGACCTTCCTTGGTTCTGTATCTAAGATGTGGTACTGGCGACAGCTCAATGGACCTATCATAAAAGGATCAATAGAATGGGGCACTGAGAGACACAAGCTCTGTGCGGTGACTTGACAGGCAATTCCCATGTCATCACAAGAAAGAATATTAAAAACCGAAGGCTCTTTTTTTTCAGTGCTGTGATTGAAAATACCTCCATTCTGTGTGGAAAAATCCCAAGAGTGCTTCAAGTTTGAATGATATGGTTGAATTCCAAAAGTGATGGGCTTACAAACCCTTTGAAGGACAATAATAGAGGTTTCTTCCATCGCTAGGTGGATGTCTCTACTCTATGAAGTAGCTTTAACTGCACTTTCATGGAGCGTATCGTTTGACTCTTCATAGTTCAGTTCATTCAACTGTTTGCTCTTCGTGCCACCATTCAGATGGATGCATGACAAGAGGTTGAATCCTCACGGATAAGACCAGGGAAGTGATGCCCTGGCAGCCTTTGGAATGCCACCCAACAATGGCTGTTTTGTGTAACAGTTGCTATCTCCCCGTGTCGCCGGCATCCTCAAAGTTTTACATTCATAAGGTGAACCATAAGGTGTCAACATCCCCAGTATATTCATAACACCCAGGGAAAACATGAGTAGGTGTGAGAAACACGCAAATACGCTTGAACGCTATCAAATAACCAGACCCTTGTTTGTGCAGATGCATACTCAATGATCCAACAGCTTCATTAACACCTCGGGGTAGTGCAATAAAGCAACTTTCTAGCTTTCTAACTAACTCTTTCCCCCCCCCCCCCTCCTTCCAACCCGCCATATCTGTCTTTTCCATGGAGGTATTTCACGAGTCCAAAGTTCACACCATATTTGGTGTGCTGAGTTCACAGCACTCTCTGACACCACGGCGCAAACACTCTTATCGCCGGCCGGCTCGAGTCGTAAAGGAGAAGCCCACTGAGAGCAGCGAGGGGGGGTTAGTGGAGAGGGACACCAGAGGGCTTGTCTGAACGCACAGAGTGGGCAGGGGCCGCGGCGCCCATAGTGAGCCAACGCCACTGCTGTACGATGTTTATGGATCGCCCCAGCCGCACTTCGTCAAAGTAACGACGAAAAAAACGTCGAAGCTCGCTGTAGCACAGCGGGTTCATTCTGATTCTTCAGTGGGAGAAGTATCATATTTATATTTCACCTCAGCTGAAATATATTAATGAATTGGTAACCGATAAGTCACTTTCACATGCTGAGTGGAATATATGATTGCGTTTCATACGGATTACACGCACGCACGCACGCATGCATGCACGCACGCACACACACACACACACACACACACACACACACACACACACACACACACACACACACACACACACACGAAAAGCGGCAAAGCTCATCAAAAGGTTGTTATTCCGAGCAGAGACAGGACTGCGACAGGAAGGATATGTTACCTCTTCCCTCTATCTCGCATGAGCACACCAGCATCATAAATCTGATCCGGGTACCCATCGTAAAGAACTAAAAGACACCCTCAACGCTGCTGAGCCCAACACAAATATCTCAAAGTAAACAAGGACCCGCCTTTTTCTCTCTGAGAGCGAGAACATATTGAGGCTGCAAGTGCTTCTTTGGTTATTCGGGTATTCATTTGCCCACTCAAACTAGCGGTCAGAAGCGTTGCAACAAGGTTTGAAGAAGTAATAAGTATGTAGCCAATGATAAGTAATACTTTTGAAAGAATATTGAATCCCACATCTATACTTTGTTTTCTTATGCAGCTGGGAATGCTGGGAATTAAATTCTGAAACACACGCACTGCAACCCCCTCGAAACCGACACTAACCCTGAACCATAACCCCTAACCATAATCCCGACGCTAATGACAGAACGAACCAAAATTCCTTAGCAGTTATCGGTTCAGTCCACAGCCATGTGAATGCCGCAGCAGGCGCTAGGGTTAGAGGTTAGCATGGACAGGTTGGGTGCTCAGGGTGGTTCTGAGGTCTCATCCCATCGCGGCCCGTGACTGCCGAGGGGGGACGCGACCAATGCAGGCGGCTGTGGTAACCCTCTCTTTCATCTGCAAGAGACGGCAAGAATTTGCTGCAGGAGACGCTTTAGCATAGGCTGTGAGAGAGTGGGAGGAACCGTTTCTCCATGGCGGAGCACTAGCTGGTCCATGGTTCCTTTTGTCTGAGCGTTCCTGCCAGAGCGTGGGCCTCCAATAGCTGGCGTGGTTATCCAGTGTTTACAAACCGTGCCTTAGTGAAGTCGCGGCTTTCAGTCTTTGTAATGAGATGCATCGTAGATGTGTACAGATCGAAGAAAGCAAACGCAGGTCTTGCAGGTTGACTCTATTCATATGGTTCAAGTCGTGATACATCATGGTATTCAGTGTTTCCTCTTTCTTCTTCTGCTTGTTATTTTTAATTTCATCTCCCATCCTTTATGGATTTGGCGGGACTGCTGATTTACCTGGAAAGAGGAATCTATGAGCCACAAATGTCCAACCACTAACAATGTGAGAAAATAAGCAGCCAATAGCCACGATGAGGAATAGCTTTTGGGCACTTGTTGTTTGGCACATGTAGCTGAGAGAGAGAGAGAGAGAGAGAGAGAGAGAGAGAGAGAGAGACGAGAGAGAGATGGAGAGAGAGAGAGAGAGAGAGAGAGAGAGAGAGAGATGAGAGAGAGAGAGAGAGAGAGAGAGAGAGAGAGAGAGAGAGAGAGAGAGAGAGAGAGAGAGAGAGAGAGAGAGGTCCGTAGTCAGGCCGTCTCCGGTGAGAGTCGGCTTCTCGACGGCTCAAGGCGGTCTCTGAGTCCACGTGGCATGAAGCCATCTTTAAAAGCTGACGGCTCCTTTGATCCCCGTTTTTTTTTTTCATCTTCTGCCATGATTTGTTTCTGATTAATGTGCAGTTTAAGTCTTTCCTTTCATGGTGGATGCACATGCTACCC
>NW_028177544.1:0-11098 GCF_964030765.1 Micromesistius poutassou | reverse complement strand
TTATTACACCAGAGCTCTCCAGCCATGCTGAAGTCACATTGCAGCCCCAGAACACACTACGTACTAATAATACTAATACTATGTGATCACTTACGTGTTCAGCTGCATATATAAATATAACTAATTATGCTGATGATAATGACATGATAATTACACGCCAATTAGTCACTTACTGCACTACCAAGATATCTCTGTGTACCACCAAGTCTGAGAGGGAGGGAGGCAAAGTGAGAGAAATAAAAAGAGAGGGGGGAGAACGAATGAAAGGGAGAGTCAGATAGAGAGAGAGAGCGAGGGGGAGAGGGAGCGAAAGAGGCAAAGCGAGGGAAAGAACGAAAGCCATTGCCGTTGGTGTTGCATTCTGTGTGAGCTATCTCTCTCCGTGTGGAATATAGCTTATCTGGGCTGTGCAAAAAAAAAAATAACAAGGTAATAAATTATGGTAACCATGCAATTAAGCTAATTAATTGGTTGTAAGCCCAGGAAATTTCCCGGGGCCTGAGTTGCATCCTCTTTGGGTCCTGCGCCGGTCAGAGATGCCGTTGGAGACCAAGAGGAGCCACTACAGGCTGAAGAGCCCCACTGCGCCTTGTTAGAGTTCTCCTCACACACTCACACAACACGCCCACTTAACACACAGGCCGCGCCACTGGTGGCTGCAGATCGGACGCACACACACATACCCACACACACACACACACACACACACACACTCACTCGAGCACGTGCACACACACACACACACACACACACACACACGCGTGCACGCGCATACGTATATGCACCCATGCCGGCACATACACATTCGCACACACACGCCGCGCGGAGGCCAGCGCACAGACAGACACACACGGACACACACGATTTGAACCCCCTGGCATGTGCTTTAGCATAAGTCATCACAGGTTATGCGAGTAGATGCATTTGAGTAATGGTTAGGTGCTTGTCTGGGCCCTCGGCGTCTCCCCCTGTGGTTGTGTTACGTGTTCGTTAGAGGGATCTAGGGGGTTCCTGGAAAGATATTGATTTTTTGCGTTGGTATCCATACATTACAAAGAAGAATTATTGATTGTGGCTGATCAATAGGGTGGAGGCCAGAAATAAAAGAACACATTAGCTTGTTCCATTTGGACCCACACGTGGATGCATGCACGCACGCACGCACACGCAATAAAAAATAAATATCATTGTGTGAATTATATATATGAAGTAAGTATGTACTTTGCAGTATGGAAGCAGAACCCAGATAAACGGTAGTTCTATTTTCCTTTAAATATTTCCCTGACAGAACACACCCAAATAGCTGGATACATCCTTCTGATGAAGATCACACAGTGGGCCGGATGGCCAGACAGACAGAACCCAGACATACTGGGGTTCCACTGACAGGAGCACACACACACTGGTTATATTTCCCTGAAAACAGGATCCAGGACTCAGACACACACACACACACACACACACACACACACACACACACACACTCACGGCAGCATCCACCGCCCTGATTGCTAAGCTCTCCTTTGCGACCCAAAGCGCTGGTTAGCTGTGGCTCAGCAGGGGCGGCGGCCATGACGGTGAAGCAGAATGCTCGCTCCGCAGGAGCGGGCTCCACGTGGTGAACTAATTGTAGAGACGGAGCAGCGCGAGAAGGAGAGGCGTGAAAAGAGCCAGGAGCGTGCAGGCCGGGTGTCGACCAATTGGTGCGTGCTGGAAAATCACAGATGGTGATTGGATGATGGGAAATTTAGGAGGTGGGTACAATTAACCCTGTGACTAGTTCCCCCTTCAAAGCCCCCTGTCAGTATGACGGCGTAGAAGCCAGTGCTGCCGGCTTCTCATTCTAGTAATGGAAGAACCAACAGCATCTTTGTGTGCGCCTGTTGTAAAATGAAAAACAAAAGAGTGAAGGTTTACCATCTGGAAACCTTGAAGGGAAGTGTGTGTGTGTGTGTGTGTGTGTGTGTGTGTGTGTGTGTGTGTGTGTGTTGTGGCATTCGACACGACGCGCAGAAAACAGACTTTGGTTTGTTGCCAGAGAGAACATTTTCCATCTCAGCAGCTCTGGCATTGGTGCATTGTTTCAACATCAGATTTCACACACATGCATCACACACACTCCCGTGCACGGACACCGACACACACACACACACGTACACGCACATGCAGGTACACACACACACACACGCAAACACACACACACACACACACATGAATGCATGCACACGTGCAACGCAAAAACAAACACACACACACACACACACACACTGACACACACACACAGGCACACACACATGGACGCACATGCACACACACAATCATGAACAGGTGAGAACAGACAACCTGTCAAGAGCTTACTCACAGTG
The DNA here is from genome assembly GCF_964030765.1 of Micromesistius poutassou. Taxonomy (NCBI): domain Eukaryota; kingdom Metazoa; phylum Chordata; class Actinopteri; order Gadiformes; family Gadidae; genus Micromesistius; species Micromesistius poutassou. Next base: position 8,732 of record NW_028177544.1, on the reverse strand, counting down.
GATACCCACGCACAAACACACATTTTAGATGCCATGTGTTGACACAAACACGCATACAAACTCAACAATAGAACTTCCAAATAAAACCGTTTTATTTGTTAGTATCAAATTGATTTGATACTAACAACAGGGGGAGTGAGTTATCTCCGAGCCACGGTGAGCTGGGATGTGCAGATGTCCGCAGTGTATTACATGGTTTCAGACGCTGCTGCTGGCTGTCTTCATGCCTCGCTGGTTGTGTAATCATAAAATAATACATCTCCTAATATTTCACTAAAAAGTGCTGCCACTCTCTCTCCCACGGTGACACCACATCCTGCTGTTCTTTGTGGCTCACATGGACCCTGCCTGGCAGGGCATGTTATCCAATACCATGTGACACATGATCGGGTACGGGGCTCTCGGACGCTGTGGTGGATGAAAACATCCAATGCAGGCGTGGTGCGATCCACAGCACGGTCAAGCCTCACCAGTTTGAGGCATGGGACGACTGGGGAGAAACACAGGGTCCAAGGGGGCACGTCACACTCGCTATGTCATACACTTGTTGGGAATGAGGCGCCGGCGACCGGGTATAGTTCATGTCACTGCCCCGTGATTTGCCCTCTCCATCGATCTGCTTCTGGAAAGTTATGTCAATGTAACATTAAAGGCCTTTGAGGTTTTTGCACCATCTTCCCGGAATGACCTGCAGAAGCAGCGCAACATTCAAGACCTAGTTACGCTCAGTGAGTTTAAAGCTGTTGTAAAGAGTTTGACGTCGGACTCCATTGGAAATTGCAAATGTTTTAGTCAATGATCTTAATGTATTATCACTATTGCACTTAGTATTGAACTTGTACTTTGTCTTGTGTTTTATGTTGGAACTGTGTATTGCTGTCCATCCAGTTTCCCGAAAGCATCGTTAGCCTAAGTGGCTCGTTAAGTTCATCGTATGGGCATCGTACAGTTTTCACACCGTTTCCCGAAAGCATCGTTGCGTAGCGAACGTTGTGAAAACACTCGTCGCTAACGAGGGCTCCAGGGGCACTCGGAGAGCGCTAAGAGCATCGTTACCATAGAACGTCCAGCTGGCGCAATTTCGCAGTACCCCAAAAACAGTGGTTACCGCTGATGTATTACTCATAGACTACTGTTAGATTTAAACAGCAAAGACAGAGACATGTTAGAAGTCCACAAAAATATAATTTATTGCAGCAATTTAAAATTCCAAAAATACATGCGCAGCCGAAATGTACAGATCAAATGCCACGTCACTAGGCAACCCTGTCACAAGGCATATAATAAAATCATATGATTCCATTGCTCGTGTGGGAGGTCGCTTGCGAGCTGCACTTGCTGTCTCCCTCTGATTTTAATTCAATGATCGTGGTTAAAATGTCCTCATATTGATCAATGACAGAAGACATAGGTTACTGTACATGAATCATGCTGAGACCAGCGGGTGTCAGAGAATTTCTGCAGGTGTTTTTTGTTGCGATTGTTTGCCATAAAGCACTGTAGGCGCTTTGGTGAGGCTGTGATGAAGTTTACTATTTATTGGACCGTGTCTGGACAGTTACGAACATCCCTGACCTTAGTGCATAAACGCCAAGTTGAGAGCGTGGTTTCTGCAGTGAACGTAGACTGCTGTGGGAAACTGTGCTGCGATGCGTGCCTTCCCCGCTTACATTGCCCGCACCATCATACCCCTGCCCAACAATATGGGCAGGATCTAGACCAGCAATAGCCGTGTCAATGCCTCTGCGTTTGAATGATAATGAATTAATGGAACGTTGCATTTTTAATGTTTACACCAAAGATTCTAGACTTGAGTGCGCGCCATTTAGATAAGTGCTATAGTTGTCACACAGCAACCCGGTATCACGCCAAAGCGTGAAATAGATACGTTGGTCCACCTCGCAAAGCGTGTACATTGTCACGCTTTGCCTGATCAAAGCATGAAGAGTACACGCATTCTTCCGCCCATCTAAATGAATGGAGGAATAGCACCAACAGGGGGCGAGACGTTCTCCCAGCATTTGGTGAAATGTTTACGTAGTCTTTATTATCTGACGGGGAAATGCAATATTTTAGGGCAGATTCACCATTAAAAGTGTTTCTAATAACATTTCTAGCGAAAAATATACTTTTAACTTGCATAATCTTCAGTCAGTGAATGTGTCTGATCTTTAGTTTGATAATTGATTTTTTTTTTTTTCGGTCTCGCTAAGCATGTTTCAACGATGTCAGGTTGCTAGGGACGCTGCTGTTAAACTAGCAGCTCACATGCTTTCTGCTGTTGTGTTATTAAACCGTTACTTTATGAACTTTTCATGATATCATCTTATTAGAAACACGTATATCTGAGAGCAGGGATGACGTCTTGTAGAAGAAGCCTCAGCTTGAAGAGCACACCTGTTTGCCTGCTTAATGGAGGACTACCAACAGGGGGCGACAATTAATGTCAATGTCAACAACTCAACAAGCAGCGTTGAAGGATTAGAATCTTCGATCTTCCGATCCAACACAGTCTCACTCCGAGAACGTCAAATCCCGACTAGTGGCAAGGGTACTTTAGCATCAGTCACTGACGGGAAAGGTACCTGTTGGCGTCCCCTGCAGACGGAGAAGGGATTCAATTCACTACAATGTAATGCTATCCCGTCGATGTTTGACGTTCAGACCGGGTGCTCCAGCAGCCCATTCACTCCTGTATTAACCCGACTACGGGTAGCAACGACATATAACTGATATGTCGGCCTAGGCCTAATCAATTGTGTTTTAATATTTGTGGCATGTATATTAGTAAAAAAAAATTCGTAGGCTGCTCTGCTGTTGGCCTTGATGGGGAGATATTTTTTTGCTGCCACAAAATATAGTTTCATCAAACAACATTCCTGCATCTCCCCCTCCTACAGAGCCTATTTCAGCACCATGTCAGTAGACAGTTACAAGCCTACGAACGTCGTAAGAGCAGAGCACGCGCATTCATGTTAAGAGGAGTTTCGGGAAACGCTCAAAATTTTTTTTACGAAGGTTTGAAAGATCCTTTGTGAGAATGATCGTACGAGCGTGGATCCATCGTCATCGGGAAACTAGGCCCAGGTCTCTCTTGTAAAATAGATTTTAATCTCAATGAGACTAACCTGGTTAAATAAAGTCTATAATAATAATAATAATAAAATCTACATTTGTTATATATCTTTTATCCTTTTCTGTTGGGAAAACATACTTGAGGTTTTTTCACCATTTTTCTTTTCACAAGCATTGCTCTCTTTATTTATTATAGAATATATATATTCTTTATTAGAAAACAGCTGAGCGGGGCAGTCCCTCTTTAGCTGGGGTTGCGGAGAGCCTTCCCAGGGGGAAACGTGTTGTGTGTTTGCCTACTGGATGAGGATCGGGGCTGGCTTTCTCTGTACTCTGCAAAGAGGGAGCATCGGTGGAGCTGAGGCCCGGTGACCGAGTGAGTGTTTACCCAGCAGGCTGATGGTGACTGAGGCATGGAGCGGCGAAAATGGAGAAACTGTGTTGCAAGCTCAGGGGGCTTCGAACCTTGGTCCGCCTGTCTGTCTGTCTGTCTGTCTGTCTGTGCTCCGGCTCTCCCTCCTTCCCCTACACGGATGAGGAGGCCTATAAGCAGCAGTTTCAATACATTCTGAACATGGATATACGGTATACTCGAAAAACACCAACACACCGTCCTTTGCAAACGCGATGTGTAGCAAATGTCCAACGCCACACGCCACCTAGGTGGCTGCCACACACCTGGGTGACTCTAACCGGCAAGGCAAGGACGCCGAGTGCTGGTAATGAAGGGGCGGTTTATTTTAAGGTTTGCAGACAATGATACATGACGCTGGTGCTCCGTGCTGCCACGCATGAGACTTCCCCGAGTGTGTGTGTGTGTGTGTGTGTGTGTGTGGAGATGGCTGGTTTAACCCGTGCACACTGATTACTCACTGTGCAACAGGTGTGCAGCCTCACCCAGTCCCAGAGTCTAATCAGTCTGACTCTGGCCAGGTGAGGCTGCTTAAACCAGCCATCATCCACACACACACACACACACACACACACACACACACACACACACACACACACACACACACGCCACACTATGATTGCCACCAAGGAACATATCTGAATTACAGGGAGATGAATGTAAACAAGGCTGGGAGACAAAGTGTGTGTACGTCTGCCATCTGTTCGTGCCTGTTCCCATAGTAACCCATCCTTCCCATAATTACTGGATGTGTCATATATCAATATATACATATAATGTCTACAGTATTGGATTTGAATATGTCGATATCACCAAGTCATTTCACCGCTTGATCAACAATATTGATCCTTCACGTTGACTTTGTGGGGGGAGAGATCGCACACACACACATACACACACACACAACCACACCCACACAACCACACCCACACACATGCACACACACACACACACACACACACACACACACACACACACACACAGACACACACACAGAGGTCCTTTAGGTACCTTATAAGAGTATGTAGATGGGGAGGAACTCCCCGAGGTATGTGATGGATTCTCAACTACCACATCAAACAGATAGGCCCCTTTCTGAACATGCATCAATGCTTTCACACACACTTGCCCACCACAAACACGCACGCACACACCCAGAAACAGACACACACACACACACACACACACACACACACACACACACACACAGTGTTTGCGTCTGTGTGTTTATAGTCTCCCATGGGTTGAGTACAATTCGGGTGTTTCCTGTGCAGAATACACCATTATGTTCATAAACAATATGGCCTGCATAAGCATGCCACATACACACACAGTATGGAATAAATAGGATCTCTATCCTTTAATCTCTCTCTCTCTCACCCTATTTCACACACACACACACACACACACACACACACACACACACACACACACACACACACACACACACACACACACACCCCACACCCCACCCCTATATGGCACACAGTCAAGGTATATAGGGTTTAATATGAGCAAATAAAATCTGGGTATTAAAGTGTAATATTAAAGTGTAGTATTTTAGGGTGCCACTAACCCATCTCATCTGGTCCGGTGTGCACTTAGTGAGGTAATAAAATGCATAACACACTTTTACCGTCCCCGGTTCTGATTTAGTGGCGTTTTATCTAGTGCATTTAGCAAAGGTTCAGACACCCCATGCCAAAGAACCTTTTAACTTTACTATTAAATTATGTTTGGCATTACCCAAAAGTAGCTAATGTATATAAAGTGTGTATTGTGCTGTGTGCTGTCCTGTGAGTAGAGCAGAATTGAGCTTACGTGAGACCGAGAGGCTCAACGAGAGGCTCATGTTGTTGTGTTGTGCTTCACCACAACAATGCGTGAACACATCAATAGTATATTGAATAATGGATAGTGAATAATTGCTATGTACGAGAAACACAACAGGGCGAGTGTCATGTTGTTATCGGGCAAGTCACGGCACACTGTCGAGTTGATTGCCACTACGGACTTTCTGTTAACCACTGAAAACCATTGGTTCTACTTTTTGCTTGTTTTCTTTATGCTTTTACTCAAATTGTATTTGCTTGTTGTTTGGGTGCACACAATATACAGGTCATCCCAGACATCGGTTGACCTGCCCCTGAACTGTGGTTCTTGAGAGTTTGAGTGGATGCATAATGATGATGCTTTCATAATGATGATGAAACCCACACAAATGCACGCATGCGCGCACACACACACACACACACACACACAGTAAAAGGGGTTTTAAAGTGGGCCAGGTAGCGGCTCGGAGGGAGAATGAATAGGGGCAGAAAGTATGGCAGCCAAATGGGGAGGTGGAGGAGCACGGAGGGAGGAGTGTGTGTGGCGAGGGGGAGAGGATGGGGATAGGGGGGAAATACAGCAGATGTGAAACAGCAGGAGAACTCAGAAGGATAAAGGTTGGATAGGCCCTATAGAGTTTTAAAATGTCTTGACCTAACAAGTCCCTCTCTATCTTCCTCTGCTCAGTTCCCGGTGTGTCTCTCTCTCTCGCTCTCTCTCTCTGTCTTTCTGTCTCTGTCTCTCTCTGTCTCTCTCTGTCTCTCTCTCTCTCTCTCTCTCTCTCTCTTTGTTTCAAACTCTCTAAATATAACCCTCTCTCGTTCATCTTGCCCTCTCTTCGCTCTCTTTCTGTCTCTTTCTCTCTCTCTCTCTCTCTCTCTCTCACACGATCTGTCTCTCTCTCTGTTCTGTTTTTCGCTCTCTCTTTGTTTCATGCTCTCCTAATCTAATCCTCTCTCGTTCATCCTGCCTTCTCTTCTCTCTCTCTCTCTCTCTCTCTCTCTCTCTCTCTCTCTCTCTCTAACCCTCTCCCTGTATGTCTCCTCCCCCTCCTCTGACTCACATGCCAAACAAACATCACAAACGTCCATCCAGACTCTTTCTCCGGGCTTCCGCCTATAAGCAAGGGAGCAAACCTCACAGAGCCATGTGTGGCGTTCTGCTTTCCAAATCGTGAGGCTCTTACTCTGGCTCTAGACAAGCCCTTCTCCTCGTCCCTAAAGCCTCCTCCGTTGCATCAGCCCGCACGGCCCCTCATCCGCCGTATCTGCTCTGCAAGGCCCACACACCTGTTTGCTCTAGTCGAGGCGTGAGACCATATGCACGCACATGCGCTTGTTTAGGAATTATTCATGAGGAGGAGATTCAAGCTCAAGTGAATGCCGAGACACACAAGGCCTTATTTAAACACAAATCCTCATTTTTTTTTATCCCGCTCCTTCACCCCTCTCTCCCCCCCCCCCCCCCCCACCCCCCAACGCAAACTCTGGGGAGGTTTCATCCTGGCGCACTCTAAATCCTCTGGGCGGTGGCTCGGACACAGAGCTTCAAGCTGTAATTGCCGGGTCAAATGCAGTCAGTGTGGGAGTTGTAAATAACTCTAACAAGTCTATGTTTCTGACGCCACAGCCTTGCTGCTCGCTGTAAGTATTCGCCTTATGGGCTTCTAATCTAAAAGTGCATTACAGAAGTCAAACAGGAGGTGTTTGCCCGCGGCCCTAGCACTGGGAACTCTCTAGCTCATCTTAATGGCTTATCTTTAATAAATATTTATAGGGAGCATTGGAGGGTTGGATTTAAAAAAACATGACTTTGAGGCATGCCGGGATTGCGTTAATGTCATGGAGATATGCATCAAGGCAAAATGGAAGTTCGGAAAATGCAGGTCTTTGGTTGGGTTGAGGCCAACCGATGAGAAGGACACTTGTGATTGGTGGATAGGTTGAGGTGACACACAGGGTTTGGTTGGTGATTGGCTGAATACTCTAAAACGAGTGTTATACCAGAAGGCCTAGATTGGACTGAATGTCTTTTAGGATTGCACATAATATTTTGACCATCCAAAAGTTACATCAAACAAATTCTATAGCATTGTTTAATATTTCCATTCAGTCAATTATCCTAAGGCTTTCATCCAAAGTAACTAACAAGTGAGGCTAAGAACAATCAAAAAAGAAGAAATTAATTTAAAAAAAGTAGCTAGACAAACTATTTTTAGCCAGCATCATACCTCCATCTGAGACATAAAGTCCTCATCTATCTCCATAAAGTGTCTTCTAAATTAAACATCAAATCTAATTCAACAACAACCAGAGCGATTGCGTTGTTCATATCTATATTTTATAGTAATTCACACCTGCAATGTATAATCCCCAGCCAGAATCCCAGCTGGGCCGCGAGTGTTTTGCAAGCTCCAAAAACAAATTATGGTTTTAAATGTGTTTTTTTACTAGCTTGTAGATATAGTTTATTGCAAGTGTAGGAGCTTGCAAAAAATGTCGGCTTGGATATCGCTCTCATAATGAAATATAGAGGCAATCAATCACTTTGATTAGTTAATCAATTACTATGATTAGAAACAATTAATTAAGCATCTGGCGACTTTCTCAACACTGTTGCTAATACCTAGGCTCGACCCACACACACTCTGTTTGAAACTGTTTCAACAATATAATTTGTAGTAAAGAGCTTATTTGTATTCCTGTGTGTGCATATCACAGAGCGCATTCACTCTAGTCTCTGGAGCCCAGCCAATCAAATGCCAGCTGTTAATCGATCAGCCAATCCCGAACAGCGATTCTCCCTGTTCTGCTTTTTGTTATACAGTGATAATGACATGGTATTCTAACCCTACACATCCTCTCCACTGCCTTCGTGTGTGTATGTGTTTTGTGTGTGTGTGTGTGTGTGTGTGTGTGTGTGTGTGTGTGTGTGTGTGTGTGTGTGTGTGTGTGTGTGTGTGTGTGTGAGCGAGCTGACACACTCGGGTGCGTCATACATAAATCAACTCAACATGCTTGGCCTCTGATCCCGGCCGTTTTGATTGACAGCTCCAACAGCGAATGCTCTATCCGCAAGCTTCTTGTGAAGGACGAATCCCCTCCCGAAGCAGTTCTTCTTGTTCTCGTTCTCTTCTTCTCCTTCTTGCTGCGCGTCCCGTGCCGGTCATTAATCAAGTCATATCAGAGGAGACGTCTCAAAAGTTTGCTGAAGCTAAACACAACTCATCCATCACACTCCCTGAAGACTTAATATGAGGGAGCGAGCCGATCGTTCCTCTGCCTCCCTCGCCCCGTCGGCTGAGCACATGATATGCAAAGTTAGCTTGTTCCTCCATTTTATTAGCCTCCGAGGTGCCTGTGGGAGAGAGAGAGAGAGAGAGAGAGAGAGAGAGAGAGAGAGAGAGAGAGAG
>NW_028177545.1:15000-17500 GCF_964030765.1 Micromesistius poutassou | reverse complement strand
ACTCACACACGACGTGTTCCCCCTCCTCTGGAGGGTCCACAGGACCTCCAGGCTTGGGGTCACTCACTACACTATTCAGTCCGACATGGTGAGCCTTTTCGGACTCTCACGCGACGTGTTCCCCCTCCTCTGGAGGGTCCACAGGACCTCCAGGCTTGGGGTCACTCACTACACTATTCAGTCCGACATGGTGAGCCGTTTCGGACTCACACGCGACGTGTTCCCCCTCCTCTGGAGGGTCCTAAAGACCTCCAGGCTTGGGGTCACTCACTACACTATTCAGTCCGACATGGTGAGCCGTGTCGGACTCACACGCGACGTGTTCCCCCTCCTCTGGAGGGTCCTAAAGACCTCCAGGCTTGGGGTCACTCACTACACTATTCAGTCCGACATGGTGAGCCGTGTCGGACTCACACGCGACGTGTTCCCCCTCCTGTGGAGGGTCCTAAACACCTCCAGGCTTGGGGTCACTCACTACACTATTCAGTCCGACATGGTGAGCCGTGTCGGACTCACACGCGACGTGTTCCCCCTCCTCTGGAGGGTCCTAAAGACCTCCAGGCTTGGGGTCACTCACTACACTATTCAGTCCGACATGGTGAGCCGTTTCGGACTCACACGCGACGTGTTCCCCCTCCTCTGGAGGGTCCTAAAGACCTCCAGGCTTGGGGTCACTCACTACACTATTCAGTCCGACATGGTGAGCCGTGTCGGACTCACACGCGACGTGTTCCCCCTCCTCTGGAGGGTCCTAAAGACCTCCAGGCTTGGGGTCACTCACTACACTATTCAGTCCGACATGGTGAGCCGTTTCGGACTCACACGCGACGTGTTCCCCCTCCTCTGGAGGGTCCTAAAGACCTCCAGGCTTGGGGTCACTCACTACACTATTCAGTCCGACATGGTGAGCCGTTTCGGACTCACACGCGACGTGTTCCCCCTCCTCTGGAGGGTCCTAAAGACCTCCAGGCTTGGGGTCACTCACTACACTATTCAGTCCGACATGGTGAGCCTTTTCGGACTCACACGCGACGTGTTCCCCCTCCTCTGGAGGGTCCTAAAGACCTCCAGACTCTGGGCTACTCGCTGCACTATTCAGTCCGACATGGTGAGCCGTTTCGGCCTCACACGCGACGTGTTCCCCCTCCTCTGGAGGGTCCTAAAGACCTCCAGACTCGGGGCTACTCACTACACTATTCAGTCCGACATGGTGAGCCGTTTCGGCCTCACACGCGACGTGTTCCCCCTCCTCTGGAGCCTCCAGAAGACCTCCAGGCCGTTCTCTGCCTTCTTCCCCTGGAGCCCCCCTTACACACGGGATGGGCTATGTCCTTCCAACACAGGGGTCAAACGTGTAGTAGGCGAAGCCCAGAGTTTTACAGGCTGCAGACTGCTATTTTTCTTGTTTTCGGTACCCATGGTATAAAAACCCGAAAATCCCAACCCATGGTAGACCAAAACCAACCCATGGTATACTAAAACCAACCCATGGTATACTAAAAGCTGCCCCTGGTAGACCACGGAGAAAAGACTCTGTCTGATTTTCGATTCTCTCTTTTTCTCAAAATCAGACAGAGTCCCAGAGTTAGTGCACCATGGGTTGCGTTTTAGGAGATTTACAGAAAAGACTCTGTTAAATTTCCAAAACACGTCCCATGGTAGTTTAAATGGACTTTGTGGTTTCTTTAGTTCATCCAGGCTCAGGGGGACTTGATGTTCTTGCCAGTCCGGGATGGTGGACTCTCTGGGCCTGCCACAGGACGTGGTCCTGGTCCCCTGGAGGGTCCACAAGACTTGAAGTGGTTTTTGCCTCTTTTTTCTTTCTTTTTTTCCTCAGACACACACGGACCAGGCCTCCCCCTACAACGTCCCACACCCCCAGTCCCGACCTCCATGCCTCCAGCAGACACCCAGGCACCACCCCCACATGAGGGGCCCCAGGTCCAGGCCCCGGGGGACCGGGACCGGGACCCGTACTGGGCCAGCACCCAGACCCAGACACACACGGACCAGGCCTCCCCCTACAACGTCCCACACCCCCAGAGCCGGCCTCCATGCCTCCAGCAGACCCCCCAGCAACACCCCCACATGAGGGGCCCCAGGTCCAGGCCCCGGGGGACCGGGACCGGGACCCGTACTGGGCCAGCACCCAGACCCAGACACACACGGACCAGGCCTCCCCCTACAACGTCCCACACCCCCAGTCCCGACCTCCATGCCTCCAGCAGACACCCAGGCACCACCCCCACATGAGGGGCCCCAGGTCCAGGCCCCGGGGGACCGGGACCGGGACCCGTACTGGGCCAGCACCCAGACCCAGACACACACGGACCAGGCCTCCCCCTACAACGTCCCACACCCCCAGAGCCGGCCTCCATGCCTCCAGCAGACCCCCCAGCAACACCCCCACATGAGGGGCCCCAGGTCCAGGCCCCGGGGGACCGGGACCGGGACCCGTACTGGGCCAGCACCCAGACCCAGACACACACGGACCAGGCCT
>NW_028177545.1:0-2500 GCF_964030765.1 Micromesistius poutassou | reverse complement strand
GCGGGGCCTCCAGTCATCCTCTTGACTGTGCACCTACTGTCTCCGACCTATACTAGGATGGTGGTATGTCCTTCCAACACAGGGGTCAAACGTGTAGTAGGCGAAGCCCAGGGTTTTACAGGCTGCAGACTGCTATTTTTCTTGTTTTCGGTACCCCTGGTGTAAAAACTCGAAAATCCCAACCCATGGTAGACTAAAACCAACCCATGGTATACTAAAACCAACCCATGGTATACTAAAAGCTGCCCCTGGTAGACCACTGAGAAAAGACTCTGTCTGATTTTTGGATTTTTCTCTTTTTCCTCAAAATCAGACAGAGTCCCATAGTTAGTGCACCATGGGTTGCGTTTTTGCAGAATTACAGAAAAGACTCTGTTCAATTACCAAAAGACGTCCCATGGTAGCACAAATTTAAATTGAATTCATCCAGGCTTGGGGTCACTCACTACACTATTCAGTCCGACATGGTGAGCCTTTTCGGACTCACACGCGACGTGTTCCCCCTCCTCTGGAGGGTCCACAGGACCTCCAGGCTTGGGGTCACTCACTGCTCCACTCAGTCCGACATGGTGAGCCTTTTCGGACTCACACACGACGTGTTCCCCCTCCTCTGGAGGGTCCACAGGACCTCCAGGCTTGGGGTCACTCACTACACTATTCAGTCCGACATGGTGAGCCTTTTCGGACTCACACGCGACGTGTTCCCCCTCCTCTGGAGGGTCCACAGGACCTCCAGGCTTGGGGTCACTCACTGCTCCACTCAGTCCGACATGGTGAGCCTTTTCGGACTCACACACGACGTGTTCCCCCTCCTCTGGAGGGTCCACAGGACCTCCAGGCTTGGGGTCACTCACTACACTATTCAGTCCGACATGGTGAGCCTTTTCGGACTCTCACGCGACGTGTTCCCCCTCCTCTGGAGGGTCCACAGGACCTCCAGGCTTGGGGTCACTCACTACACTATTCAGTCCGACATGGTGAGCCTTTTCGGACTCACACACGACGTGTTCCCCCTCCTCTGGAGGGTCCACAGGACCTCCAGGCTTGGGGTCACTCACTACACTATTCAGTCCGACATGGTGAGCCTTTTCGGACTCTCACGCGACGTGTTCCCCCTCCTCTGGAGGGTCCACAGGACCTCCAGGCTTGGGGTCACTCACTACACTATTCAGTCCGACATGGTGAGCCGTTTCGGACTCACACGCGACGTGTTCCCCCTCCTCTGGAGGGTCCTAAAGACCTCCAGGCTTGGGGTCACTCACTACACTATTCAGTCCGACATGGTGAGCCGTGTCGGACTCACACGCGACGTGTTCCCCCTCCTCTGGAGGGTCCTAAAGACCTCCAGGCTTGGGGTCACTCACTACACTATTCAGTCCGACATGGTGAGCCGTGTCGGACTCACACGCGACGTGTTCCCCCTCCTGTGGAGGGTCCTAAACACCTCCAGGCTTGGGGTCACTCACTACACTATTCAGTCCGACATGGTGAGCCGTGTCGGACTCACACGCGACGTGTTCCCCCTCCTCTGGAGGGTCCTAAAGACCTCCAGGCTTGGGGTCACTCACTACACTATTCAGTCCGACATGGTGAGCCGTTTCGGACTCACACGCGACGTGTTCCCCCTCCTCTGGAGGGTCCTAAAGACCTCCAGGCTTGGGGTCACTCACTACACTATTCAGTCCGACATGGTGAGCCGTGTCGGACTCACACGCGACGTGTTCCCCCTCCTCTGGAGGGTCCTAAAGACCTCCAGGCTTGGGGTCACTCACTACACTATTCAGTCCGACATGGTGAGCCGTTTCGGACTCACACGCGACGTGTTCCCCCTCCTCTGGAGGGTCCTAAAGACCTCCAGGCTTGGGGTCACTCACTACACTATTCAGTCCGACATGGTGAGCCGTTTCGGACTCACACGCGACGTGTTCCCCCTCCTCTGGAGGGTCCTAAAGACCTCCAGGCTTGGGGTCACTCACTACACTATTCAGTCCGACATGGTGAGCCTTTTCGGACTCACACGCGACGTGTTCCCCCTCCTCTGGAGGGTCCTAAAGACCTCCAGACTCTGGGCTACTCGCTGCACTATTCAGTCCGACATGGTGAGCCGTTTCGGCCTCACACGCGACGTGTTCCCCCTCCTCTGGAGGGTCCTAAAGACCTCCAGACTCGGGGCTACTCACTACACTATTCAGTCCGACATGGTGAGCCGTTTCGGCCTCACACGCGACGTGTTCCCCCTCCTCTGGAGCCTCCAGAAGACCTCCAGGCCGTTCTCTGCCTTCTTCCCCTGGAGCCCCCCTTACACACGGGATGGGCTATGTCCTTCCAACACAGGGGTCAAACGTGTAGTAGGCGAAGCCCAGAGTTTTACAGGCTGCAGACTGCTATTTTTCTTGTTTTCGGTACCCATGGTATAAAAACCCGAAAATCCCAACCCATGGTAGACCAAAACCAACCCATGGTATACTAAAACCAACCCATGGTATACTAAAAGCTGCCC
>NW_028177546.1:0-7319 GCF_964030765.1 Micromesistius poutassou | reverse complement strand
CGTGGGTAACAGGAGGTGCTGTGTCAGAAGAGAGGCACGACACCCATACCAGCCATACAACCCCACCTCAAGGTGAGGTTCACAGGGACTTCTGATACCGATGCTGCACACCAACACCACAGTCAACCATCATCACAACCATCTCCACCACCACAACCATCTCCCCCCCCCACCACCATCACCACCACCACCATCACCACAACCATCTCCACAGTCACTATTATCACACGCATCTTCTTCATCACCTCCACCACCACCACTATCACCGTCACCATCTCCAAAACTACTAACATCAACACTATTATCATCATCACCTGTTGCCACCCCCACCACCCCCATCCCCGTTAGAGTTTTGTAGACACTGCCCCTAGTTGATTTCCTATTGGCTATCTGGCCATCAATGCTGGCCCTACGTGTGATGGCCAGTGCTCTGTGATTATTCAGCTTGAATTAGGAACATCAACAACTGGAAAAACAAGAAGAACGAAGAAGGATGAAGAAGGAAGGGAACGCAAGGGTTGATTAGACTAAAGACTAGATAACATACAAGATCATCAGTGTGTTGTGCTTGTGATTCATTTTGTTTTGACTAAACTTTCACCTACATACTACGTCGTCTCTCTTATATGGCCTCAAGTAAGAGACAGCGAGAGAGACAGTGCAATCCATTAAGCAAACTTGGCTAACATGCATGATTAAAGTTCAGGATAAACCTCTAGTTTGCCATAAGCGGGAAGTGGCTGTGTCATCGGAAGGATCAGTGCAATATTGACAAGTTGAGCCATGTGACTCTGACTGCCTGCTACAGCAGCACTGGGCTGTCTGTGCTTCACGAAGGCAAGAGGAGTGGCAGGGTAACGGGGTGTGTGTGTGTGTGTGTGTGTGTGTGTGTGTGTGTGTGTGTGTGTGTGTGTGTGTGTGTGTGTGTGTGTGTGTGTGTGTGTGTGTGTGCGTGTGCCAGGCAGAGACTCAAACACAAACACACGCACACACACACGCAGAGCGCATGGTCTAGTCAGAGCAAGCAGCCCAAAGTGAGTCAGTGCAGCGCCTTGCCCCCCCCCCCGCTTCTACGTCAGAGAGCCCCGGGTTGGTCTGGCTACTCATGCTGCAGTCAGAGCACAGCCACAGAGCACAGAGACAAGAGGCACACACACAACTACAACTACTGGTACTTTACTGCTGCTCTGGACCCCCTCGAGCCCCGCACCTCCAGCTACTCTGACGGGACAGAACTCCAGCTCTGTTCCCCAACTGCCCCGACTTATCAACATGGGAGCCTGTTGCTTTGAAAAGAAGGAGAAGAAGTTAGGGAAACTGAACGGTTGGAGGAAGGTGAGGAGTTTCGCTATTTTATATTTATTCATGTGTGTTATATTGGGTTGTTTGTATTTGACACATCTGCTGGGTTGCTGAATTAGTATTTTGTGTGCGGTTCTATTCATTCATAGGATTTGAACAGTTCAAAACAATGAGGCTCTTGGGTGTAGGGCTCGGACTTGAGCGGTTGCTGTGTTTATTGAGGGACTTTCTTCTTACCGTATTGCTGATGTGTTGCTTGTTCTTTTTGAAGCAAACTCTGTGTTGTAGTTAATGTTTACTACTTCTTTAATACTGGGATATTTAGCGTTGTCGTCGTTGTTGAAACAGGAACGCGAAGTTGACATGGGAAGGGGTCAGACTACAGCAGTACTACAGGTACTGTTGGAAACTCGTATTATGCAATCAATCCCGGCGTTCTGACCAAGCCAATAAGAACATTTGTGAATATCTAGGATTAGCATTTAGGAGCACACATTATCTCTGCCGGCAACAGATGGCTGCGGCAGGCCCTGTGGCTTCAACATTGCCTGTATAATCCTAAACAGTTTATGCTAATTGTTATGTATGTCAATATGTACGGTTGTCAGTTATGCACCGACCCCTCTATTGGCCTTCTGAAAGGGGATTCGTAATAGATTGTACATCGTCGCTATACATCACCACACGTACTGTATGTGTCCTGAGGATGGAGAGCTGGAGGGATTAAGATGGATAGTTTGTATACATATAACAGTATCTACCGGTATATTAATAAGCAGGAAAGTGATCACCTTCAGGCGATCTGCCCAATAACCCCTGATGAGATTGAATCTAGGTGGGGGAGAAAGAAAACGAGTAGTCAAGTGAAGGTAATATTTCTGTTTTGCTTTCCTCTGACGGTCCTCTTTGCCCGGCGCTCCTAGCTTTTCGGGACATCTTTTTTTAAAGTCCATTTGAGCTGTGGGCCTAGCGTGCAGCCGGGGGCCAGCGCTGCAGCGCTCCAGGTGTGCCAGGCCACAGCCCGCCTCGGGTGTGCTCAAGCGGCACACATGAAACCCTTTAGCTTCAACAGCCCTGTTTGAAGACGGCGAGTTATTTATGCAGACTCTACCCACCTTTGACTGGCCTTGAGTAGCGCCTTGTAAGGCCCTGCCTTTCCTTGCCGTTTGAAGTTGTGGGATGCGGACCCGTGCACACTGAGCAGTGCGTGAGTCAGAGGAAGTGAGAGGGTCTAGGTGCGCTCTCTCTCTGGCAGCTTTTCGCTCCCCTCGCTCTGAGTTGCCGGTCGCTCAGAGTAATCTCATCAACAGAATGACGCTTCGTACGTAGGCCCCTTGATTTTATCTTTATATAAGTTATGTCTTCGTGGCAGTTCTTTGGCCAGAGCTCTGGTGTGATCATGGATTCCTGTGATTCCCATGTGTAGCACTTGTATTGAGATGCTGTGTGAGATGAATATGCCTCTCCAAATGGTAAATGACCAGATCACCACTTCCGTGTGGCATGGTTGAATGCCCTTTATAATGTGTCATAAGCAATAAATAATTACCAATAGTGGAGAAAAATGTTGACGAACAATAACCAATTCAAAATTATATTCTAGCACGATAGTATGACTTGCTTGGGGATGATTCTGTAAACTTGAAAGAAATATGTATATTTGTGTAACAAAACATCCAGGACTTTGAATATCTTGACTGAAAGAGGTATCAAATCATCTATTTATCTATAGATCCTTATATTATCTGGGTGGCTTAGTCTCCATGTTTAATACAATTTAGTTTACTGTTGTTTGAAATTTAAATGTAAATACACATTCAACATATTTCCATAAAGAAAGTTGCTGGCAGTAAAAGTGTGATTGAAAAGTAAAATCTGTGAGTTTAAGTGTAAGTCTTCTTATTGCAGGCTTAGAGGCTATTAACTAGACATACTATAGGACCAGCCACCTGCTACTTAAAGTGTGAATGCAGAACGCCCACTAGTGGCGCCATGCCATAACTTCACCAGAACATGCCACCAGTGCAGTTGACAAATATACGACACAAGAGTGAATGCGTCTAGAAAAGCAAGTCTGGGCTTCCTCACAGGCAATTTATTAAGACACATTCAGTCTCTTTCAAAAGTTTGGTTAGCATTCCCAAGAGAAATCACCATGTAACCCGGCCATTTGTGTTGTGAAACCGCAACCATTTGTCATTTGTTTGGATCAAAATCAGCATTTGCAGATTTGTTTATGCGGGTTAAAGAGTTAGGGGTTTTGATGCAGATGTTGGGAACTGCGGAGGTTCCAGGAGCCCTCAGTGGATGTAGAGAGATGGAGATGACCCGTGTGTCTGGTTCTCCTCCGGGGACGCCTCTCTCTGCAGTGTCTGCCTGACTGCTCTCCATGGTCGTCTGTCTGATGGCATCATGTCTGAATGGAGTGCCACGGCGCGCTCTCTCTCTCTCTCCCTTGCTCTCTCTCCCTCTCTCTCTCTCTCTCTCTCTCTCTCTCTCTCTCTCCCGCCAACACGCTGGCTCTGGGCTCAATTAAAAGCCACTCGCCCACTCTCTCTCTACCTCCACTTTCTCTATTCATCACCACCACCATCCCCAGCATCGCCACCAAAGATGCACAGCATGAGAGAGAGAGAGTTCTTCTTGAATGAAGCAGAGACGGAGAGAGAGAGACAGAGCAAGGGCGCCAGAGAGCTAGAGAAACAATGTGCCATAGAAGAAAAATGCTTGCTCTGTTATTCATGAGTTGAAGGAGGGAGCTGGTGAGAACGATTTGAGAGATGGATTCTAATATAAAAGGGGCGAAAGAAAACCCTACAGACAGAGAGAGAGAGAGAGACATGAGACGTCGAAAAGGTGAATGGAGAAAGAAACCAAGACAGCTCCTCGGTCCAATTAATAATTCATAACAGGAGGGTCAATTATGCTTTTCTGAAATATGAGCAAGAGACAAAAATACAAATATATACACAAATGCGTTCAGAGTATTTTCCCCTTCAATGAAAATAGAATATATAGGAAACATCAAGAGAGAGAGAGACATAAAATGCATGCAAAAAACGAACAACGTCATTTTGGTTTCTGCGGTTAATTTTAATTAGCTGGCTTGGCAACTCTGAGTGTGTGAGCGCACGCAAGCATGAGTGTGTCTGTGTGTGTCTGTGTCTGTGTGTGTGTGTGTGTGTGGGGGGACGTGAGTAATTCCTGGTATTTCTTGAAAGCGCTCTACAGCAAGCGGAGCCCTCCCGACACATTGCAGGAGGCACACAGCCCCCTCCATTAGCGCAGCACCGCTGTGAGATCATGCAGCACACTGTTACACAAAGACCCGCCGCTTCCTTCCACACGCTTTTTATTTTTTCCTGTGAGGGTTGTTTTTCCTCCCATCGCCAACCTCCCCCCCCCTCCTCTTCCTCCCTACGTCCTCTTCCTCCTTGCCTCCCCCCCCCCTCCCCCTCCACCCTCCCCCCTCCACCCTCCCCCCTCCACCCTCCACCCTCCACCCTCCCTCCATTCTTGAGAATCATCCGGAATCCTCTATCGCGGCTCATCTCATTAGTTCTGAACAGGCAGACGATCCACAGGAAGGAGGGAAACCCACGCCACGGACTGTTTGTCCCCCGATTAAAGTAGAAGAACACGCCGCACGCATGTTGTACCGTACGGCGCCTCCCGGTGATTTTAGGGTTAGGTTAACGTTCAACGTCTTCGGGTTTTGGGGGGGGGGGGGGGGCACGTTAGACAGAATAGAAACGGGCACTTTACCCCCACACACACACACACTAACACACACAGACACACACTCGCTCACTCACTCACTCACTCACTCACACACAGGGCACATCGGCTGGTGGTAATGACATAACCAGTCCTCCAGTCAGGTGGCTGCTAGACTGCTGTTGTGCTCCAAGGACGGCTCATTGATTGTTGCCAGAGAGACAGACAGACAGACAGACAGACAGAGAGATTGATGACAGCGCCGGCGAGTGGCAGCCGGGAGAGAAATTGACATGTAAGTGGCGGCTAGTGAGGGAGAGAGGGGGAGGGGTGTGTGTGTGTGTGTGTGTGTGTGTGTGTGTGTGTGTGTGTGTGTGGCGTGTCCTCTCCTCGTGACTGCTTGGCGGCTGTGCCACATGCCCGTCTGCCAGGCGAGGGAGAGAGGGGAAGCCTCTCCCCCCCCTCCCCCCCCCCTCCCTCCCTGACTCTCGGCTCATTGCCGCTCCTCACCTCTCTTCCCCTCGAATATCCTAGAAGTTCCTCCGATATCTTTTCTACTTTCCCTTCTCTCACCAAAAAAAAACAAAAACAACTCTTATACTGGTCACCTGATTCTGTTGCTATGGCGCTGGGCTGTTCTGGTAATTGGTGTACATAGACTTGCACACAGGCACCGAGGGGGCGTGAGACACAGAGAGAGAGAGAGAGACGGCGAGAGAGAGGGGAGAGAGAGAGAGAGAGAGAGAGAGAGAGAGAGAGAGAGAGATGAGAGAGAGAGAGAGAGAGAGAGAGAGAGAGAGAGAGAGAGAGAGAGAGAGAGAGAGAGAGAGAGAGAGAGAGAGAGAGAGAGAGAGAGACGGAGAGAATGTGAGGCTGAAGGTTGCAATTATCCACCATCTCTCTCTCTCTCTATCTTTCTCTATACCTCCCTCTATCTCTCTCCATCTTCCCACCTCTCTTTCCTTGCTCCGACCATGCATCCCACTCTCTGGCTGCCTCCCAGTATGGCTTAAAAAAAGCACCATGCAGACACCCTGACAACCTCTAATATTATTATGTGATGCAGATAATGAACAGGCACGCTAGTTCCCCACAATGGCGTCCGCACAGAGAGCTGTCAGGAGCCAGGGGAGGGAGGGAGAGAGGGATGGAGATAGAGAGAGATAGATAGAGAGGGAGAGAGGGGGAGCAGAACCATAATGGGGATAATTGAAGGGGAGGAAAGGAGGTGATAAAAATACGGATGCAGTGTGTTCGCATTCCTCCAAACATGGCTCCCTCCGTCATCTGTTCTCTCCGTCCTCATTGTCTTCCAGGAGGCAGGAGACACAGCTGGGGCAGGAGCATACCTCCACAATGGAGAGGAGAGAGAGAGAGACAGAGAGGAGAGAGAGAAATAGAGACAGCGAAAGAGAGAGAGAGAGAGAGAGGGAAAGAAGGGGGAAAATGGAGGGGGCTTCGTTCTGGATCGTATCATATAAGCCGATCCCCTCGAAACAGGCATATAAACACACACACACACACACACACACACACACACAACACACACACACACACACAATATGGAATCCACACACACATTATTATACATTGCACGCCAACAGTACGCAATACGCAACGACACAGGCGTCCGGGACTCCCCCTCCTCCCCTCCTCCCCCCACCTTCTGTCGAATCATGTGTTCTGAAAGGAGCGTGTTGCCAGGGCTAGCAGACTAGTGCGGGGGGTGCGGGGGGTACAGGGGAGCAAAGGATGCAGAGGGTGAGTGAGAGAGGTGTGAGGAGGAGGAGGGCAGGGGGAGGGGGGCTGTATTCAGAGCGAGCGAGCTACAGCAGTCAGAGCAGCCGACCGAGACTAATCCAGCGGAGGATCCCCCCCTCCTCTTCCTCCCTTCCCTCTAGTCAGATGAACATCGGCTGCCTCCTCCTCCTACTCCTCATTCTCATCCCCCCTCCCATCTCCATCACATCTCTCTTCCTCTCTCTCTCTCTCTCTCTCTGTCTCATTCTCTCTCTCTCTCTCTTTCCCACTCTGTCTCTCTCTCGCTCTTTCTCTGCCCCCCCCCCCCCCCTCTCCCTCTGTCTCTGTTCGGTTTGCATCAGTGAGGCACTCAACCGCCACCAGGCTCATAGCTGTAGCTTCCATCGCTCAGTCAGCTCAGCTCAGCCCTGCTGGCTCTCCGGTCAGCCTTTTACGTCCCAGCCCCAGCCCTCGTATCTCTCTCTCTCTCTCTCTGTCTCTCCTCTCTCTCCTCTCTCTCTCTCTCTCTCTCTCTCTCTCTCTCTCTCTCTCTCTCTCTC
>NW_028177547.1:10000-16444 GCF_964030765.1 Micromesistius poutassou | reverse complement strand
GGATCAACCAGGATGGCCATGGACACCTTTTTGAGGGGCATCGGACCGCACCTAACGACCGACAGGCCACGGCCCCGTAGCTGGACGGGGAACTGGGCAGCCTGTGGTGCGTCGTGCGAGGCGGGCCGCACCATACGTGGTCAGCACTCGATCCCCCGGAAGGGAACGAGCTCACCGCTGTCACCACTCTGGCTTGGCACTCGACACTCAGGGTGGGCGCTGCATGTGGGGTTAGCCTGAACACAGCGCCCGGGGTACCGGGCTTTGAGAAACAATCGTACAGGCGGACCGTGGCTGTCAGGAGTAGAGTTGGACCCCCGTGTAGGTCAACCTATCCAGAACCACGGCCCACCCTCGTAAGACAACTGGGACAGACGGGTCTACTCGGCTACTCGCTTCGGTCGCACGACCGCCCTGAGGCGGAGGCACTGCTTTCGGGCACACGGTGTGAGGCACCCTTCATGTGGAACTATAGCCACAATGGGGCCCTCACTGGGGTGTGCCGCTTATGCAATTTCCGTCGAACGCTCCTCGTAAGGACGCGGGGCCTCCAGTCATCCTCTTGACTGTGCACCTACTGTCTCCGACCTATACTAGGATGGTGGTATGTCCTTCCAACACAGGGGTCAAACGTGTAGTAGGCGAAGCCCAGGGTTTTACAGGCTGCAGACTGCTATTTTTCTTGTTTTCGGTACCCCTGGTGTAAAAACTCGAAAATCCCAACCCATGGTAGACTAAAACCAACCCATGGTATACTAAAACCAACCCATGGTATACTAAAAGCTGCCCCTGGTAGACCACTGAGAAAAGACTCTGTCTGATTTTTGGATTTTTCTCTTTTTCCTCAAAATCAGACAGAGTCCCATAGTTAGTGCACCATGGGTTGCGTTTTTGCAGAATTACAGAAAAGACTCTGTTCAATTACCAAAAGACGTCCCATGGTAGCACAAATTTAAATTGAATTCATCCAGGCTTGGGGTCACTCACTACACTATTCAGTCCGACATGGTGAGCCTTTTCGGACTCACACGCGACGTGTTCCCCCTCCTCTGGAGGGTCCACAGGACCTCCAGGCTTGGGGTCACTCACTGCTCCACTCAGTCCGACATGGTGAGCCTTTTCGGACTCACACGCGACGTGTTCCCCCTCCTCTGGAGGGTCCACAGGACCTCCAGGCTTGGGGTCACTCACTACACTATTCAGTCCGACATGGTGAGCCTTTTCGGACTCTCACGCGACGTGTTCCCCCTCCTCTGGAGGGTCCACAGGACCTCCAGGCTTGGGGTCACTCACTACACTATTCAGTCCGACATGGTGAGCCTTTTCGGACTCACACACGACGTGTTCCCCCTCCTGTGGAGGGTCCTAAACACCTCCAGGCTTGGGGTCACTCACTACACTATTCAGTCCGACATGGTGAGCCGTGTCGGACTCACACGCGACGTGTTCCCCCTCCTCTGGAGGGTCCTAAAGACCTCCAGGCTTGGGGTCACTCACTACACTATTCAGTCCGACATGGTGAGCCGTTTCGGACTCACACGCGACGTGTTCCCCCTCCTCTGGAGGGTCCTAAAGACCTCCAGGCTTGGGGTCACTCACTACACTATTCAGTCCGACATGGTGAGCCGTTTCGGACTCACACGCGACGTGTTCCCCCTCCTCTGGAGGGTCCTAAAGACCTCCAGGCTTGGGGTCACTCACTACACTATTCAGTCCGACATGGTGAGCCGTTTCGGACTCACACGCGACGTGTTCCCCCTCCTCTGGAGGGTCCTAAAGACCTCCAGGCTTGGGGTCACTCACTACACTATTCAGTCCGACATGGTGAGCCGTTTCGGACTCACACGCGACGTGTTCCCCCTCCTCTGGAGGGTCCTAAAGACCTCCAGGCTTGGGGTCACTCACTACACTATTCAGTCCGACATGGTGAGCCGTGTCGGACTCACACGCGACGTGTTCCCCCTCCTCTGGAGGGTCCTAAAGACCTCCAGGCTTGGGGTCACTCACTACACTATTCAGTCCGACATGGTGAGCCGTTTCGGACTCACACGCGACGTGTTCCCCCTCCTCTGGAGGGTCCTAAAGACCTCCAGGCTTGGGGTCACTCACTACACTATTCAGTCCGACATGGTGAGCCGTTTCGGACTCACACGCGACGTGTTCCCCCTCCTCTGGAGGGTCCTAAAGACCTCCAGGCTTGGGGTCACTCACTACACTATTCAGTCCGACATGGTGAGCCGTTTCGGACTCACACGCGACGTGTTCCCCCTCCTCTGGAGGGTCCTAAAGACCTCCAGGCTTGGGGTCACTCACTACACTATTCAGTCCGACATGGTGAGCCGTGTCGGACTCACACGCGACGTGTTCCCCCTCCTCTGGAGGGTCCTAAAGACCTCCAGGCTTGGGGTCACTCACTACACTATTCAGTCCGACATGGTGAGCCGTTTCGGACTCACACGCGACGTGTTCCCCCTCCTCTGGAGGGTCCTAAAGACCTCCAGGCTTGGGGTCACTCACTACACTATTCAGTCCGACATGGTGAGCCGTTTCGGACTCACACGCGACGTGTTCCCCCTCCTCTGGAGGGTCCTAAAGACCTCCAGGCTTGGGGTCACTCACTACACTATTCAGTCCGACATGGTGAGCCGTTTCGGACTCACACGCGACGTGTTCCCCCTCCTCTGGAGGGTCCTAAAGACCTCCAGGCTTGGGGTCACTCACTACACTATTCAGTCCGACATGGTGAGCCGTGTCGGACTCACACGCGACGTGTTCCCCCTCCTCTGGAGGGTCCTAAAGACCTCCAGGCTTGGGGTCACTCACTACACTATTCAGTCCGACATGGTGAGCCGTTTCGGACTCACACGCGACGTGTTCCCCCTCCTCTGGAGGGTCCTAAAGACCTCCAGGCTTGGGGTCACTCACTACACTATTCAGTCCGACATGGTGAGCCGTGTCGGACTCACACGCGACGTGTTCCCCCTCCTCTGGAGGGTCCTAAAGACCTCCAGGCTTGGGGTCACTCACTACACTATTCAGTCCGACATGGTGAGCCGTTTCGGACTCACACGCGACGTGTTCCCCCTCCTCTGGAGGGTCCTAAAGACCTCCAGGCTTGGGGTCACTCACTACACTATTCAGTCCGACATGGTGAGCCGTGTCGGACTCACACGCGACGTGTTCCCCCTCCTCTGGAGGGTCCTAAAGACCTCCAGGCTTGGGGTCACTCACTACACTATTCAGTCCGACATGGTGAGCCGTTTCGGACTCACACGCGACGTGGTCCCCCTCCTCTGGAGGGTCCTAAAGACCTCCAGGCTTGGGGTCACTCACTACACTATTCAGTCCGACATGGTGAGCCGTGTCGGACTCACACGCGACGTGTTCCCCCTCCTCTGGAGGGTCCTAAAGACCTCCAGGCTTGGGGTCACTCACTACACTATTCAGTCCGACATGGTGAGCCGTTTCGGACTCACACGCGACGTGTTCCCCCTCCTCTGGAGGGTCCTAAAGACCTCCAGGCTTGGGGTCACTCACTACACTATTCAGTCCGACATGGTGAGCCGTGTCGGACTCACACGCGACGTGTTCCCCCTCCTCTGGAGGGTCCTAAAGACCTCCAGGCTTGGGGTCACTCACTACACTATTCAGTCCGACATGGTGAGCCGTTTCGGACTCACACGCGACGTGGTCCCCCTCCTCTGGAGGGTCCTAAAGACCTCCAGGCTTGGGGTCACTCACTACACTATTCAGTCCGACATGGTGAGCCGTGTCGGACTCACACGCGACGTGTTCCCCCTCCTCTGGAGGGTCCTAAAGACCTCCAGGCTTGGGGTCACTCACTACACTATTCAGTCCGACATGGTGAGCCGTTTCGGACTCACACGCGACGTGGTCCCCCTCCTCTGGAGGGTCCTAAAGACCTCCAGGCTTGGGGTCACTCACTACACTATTCAGTCCGACATGGTGAGCCGTTTCGGACTCACACGCGACGTGTTCCCCCTCCTCTGGAGGGTCCTAAAGACCTCCAGACTCTGGGCTACTCGCTGCACTATTCAGTCCGACATGGTGAGCCGTTTCGGCCTCACACGCGACGTGTTCCCCCTCCTCTGGAGGGTCCTAAAGACCTCCATACTCTGGGCTACTCGCTGCACTATTCAGTCCGACATGGTGAGCCGTTTCGGCCTCACACGCGACGTGTTCCCCCTCCTCTGGAGGGTCCTAAAGACCTCCAGACTCGGGGCTACTCACTACACTATTCAGTCCGACATGGTGAGCCGTTTCGGCCTCACACGCGACGTGTTCCCCCTCCTCTGGAGCCTCCAGAAGACCTCCAGGCCGTTCTCTGCCTTCTTCCCCTGGAGCCCCCCTTACACACGGGATGGGCTATGTCCTTCCAACACAGGGGTCAAACGTGTAGTAGGCGAAGCCCAGAGTTTTACAGGCTGCAGACTGCTATTTTTCTTGTTTTCGGTACCCCTGGTATAAAAACCCGAAAATCCCAACCCATGGTAGACTAAAACCAACCCATGGTATACTAAAACCAACCCATGGTATACTAAAAGCTGCCCCTGGTAGACTACGGAGAAAAGACTCTGTCTGATTTTTGATTCTCTCTTTTTCTCAAAATCAGACAGAGTCCCAGAGTTAGTGCACCATGGGTTGCGTTTTAGGAGATTTACAGAAAAGACTCTGTTAAATTTCCAAAACACGTCCCATGGTAGTTTAAATGGACTTTGTGGTTTCTTTAGTTCATCCAGGCTCAGGGGGACTTGATGTTCTTGCCAGTCCGGGATGGTGGACTCTCTGGGCCTGCCACAGGACGTGGTCCTGGTCCCCTGGAGGGTCCACAAGACTTGAAGTGGTTTTTGCCTCTTTTTTCTTTCTTTTTTTCCTCAGACACACACGGACCAGGCCTCCCCCTACAACGTCCCACACCCCCAGTCCCGACCTCCATGCCTCCAGAAGACCCCCCAGCAACACCCCCACATGAGGGACCCCAGGTCCAGGCCCCGGGGGACCGGGACCGGGACCCGTACTGGGCCAGCACCCAGACCCAGACACACACGGACCAGGCCTCCCCCTACAACGTCCCACACCCCCAGAGCCGGCCTCCATGCCTCCAGCAGACCCCCCAGCAACACCCCCACATGAGGGGCCCCAGGTCCAGGCCCCGGGGGACCGGGACCGGGACCCGTACTGGGCCAGCACCCAGACCCAGACACACACGGACCAGGCCTCCCCCTACAACGTCCCACACCCCCAGTCCCGACCTCCATGCCTCCAGCAGACCCCCCAGCAACACCCCCACATGAGGGGCCCCAGGTCCAGGCCCCGGGGGACCGGGACCGGGACCCGTACTGGGCCAGCACCCAGACCCAGACACACACGGACCAGGCCTCCCCCTACAACGTCCCACACCCCCAGTCCCGACCTCCATGCCTCCAGCAGACACCCCAGCAACACCCCCACATGAGGGGCCCCAGGTCCAGGCCCCGGGGGACCGGGACCGGGACCCGTACTGGGCCAGCACCCAGACCCAGACACACACGGACCAGGCCTCCCCCTACAACGTCCCACACCCCCAGTCCCGACCTCCATGCCTCCAGAAGACCCCCCAGCAACACCCCCACATGAGGGACCCCAGGTCCAGGCCCCGGGGGACCGGGACCGGGACCCGTACTGGGCCAGCACCCAGACCCAGACACACACGGACCAGGCCTCCCCCTACAACGTCCCACACCCCCAGAGCCGGCCTCCATGCCTCCAGCAGACCCCCCAGCAACACCCCCACATGAGGGGCCCCAGGTCCAGGCCCCGGGGGACCGGGACCGGGACCCGTACTGGGCCAGCACCCAGACCCAGACACACACGGACCAGGCCTCCCCCTACAACGTCCCACACCCCCAGTCCCGACCTCCATGCCTCCAGAAGACCCCCCAGCAACACCCCCACATGAGGGACCCCAGGTCCAGGCCCCGGGGGACCGGGACCGGGACCCGTACTGGGCCAGCACCCAGACCCAGACACACACGGACCAGGCCTCCCCCTACAACGTCCCACACCCCCAGTCCCGACCTCCATGCCTCCAGAAGACCCCCCAGCAACACCCCCACATGAGGGACCCCAGGTCCAGGCCCCGGGGGACCGGGACCGGGACCCGTACTGGGCCAGCACCCAGACCCAGACACACACGGACCAGGCCTCCCCCTACAACGTCCCACACCCCCAGTCCCGGCCTCCATGCCTCCAGCAGACCCCCCAGCAACACCCCCACATGAGGGGCCCCAGGTCCAGGCCCCGGGGGACCGGGACCGGGACCCGTACTGGGCCAGCACCCAGACCCAGACACACACGGACCAGGCCTCCCCCTACAACGTCCCACACCCCCAGTCCCGACCTCCATGCCTCCAGCAGACCCCCCAGCAACACCCCCACATGAGG
>NW_028177548.1:0-10132 GCF_964030765.1 Micromesistius poutassou | reverse complement strand
AGAATGAAGAAACAACGCAGTGTAAACAAACCAGCGTGTGTCTCTTGCGCCCCCTGCTGGTGTAACCCAGCGCGTGTGTCTCTGGCGCCCCCTGCTGGTGTAAACCAGCGTGTGTGTCTCTGGCGCCCCCTGCTGGTGTAAACCAGCGTGTGTGTCTCTGGCGCCCCCTGCTGGTGTAAACCAGCGTGTGTGTCTCTGGCGCCCTCTGCTGGTGTAAACCAGCGTTTTCTTCTCTTCTCTGTCAGTCTGAAGCTCCCTGCGTGTTTTAACTGATTTCTCAGCATTTAGAATATGAAATAACTCCGTAATAACTTCCAGACAAACTCACTCACTAACCATCTGTCTGTCAAACAACTAAATAACTAACTGTATGACTTACCCTAGTAATCTGCTGTTAATAACCACTCCTGTGTTCGG
Source organism: Micromesistius poutassou (assembly GCF_964030765.1). Lineage (NCBI taxonomy): Eukaryota > Metazoa > Chordata > Actinopteri > Gadiformes > Gadidae > Micromesistius > Micromesistius poutassou. Next base: position 9,715 of record NW_028177548.1, on the reverse strand, counting down.
GGGGGTGAGCAGTTCCTTCCTCGGTGCTTGTATATTGATGCTGGCTCCTGGTCGCCTAGCAACCACAGCGAAACCCGCTCTCCAGTCTGGAGCCACGGTCTGATAGTGTTGTCGTTTTTTTGTTGTCTCTTAGTGCGGGAGAAGAGGAAGAGCATCTTCATCAACAACGTGAGTGTGTCTCGATCACAGTGGTACCTCGCAGCACGCTTGTTGTCAGAGTCACGTTGACATTACATTAACATTAACATTACAATAGTACAGCTTAACAAAACCATTAAGGCAGCGGGTCTGCTGCTGCTGCTGCTGCTCAGGTGTTCAACGTTTCACCGTAGATTCTGTGGAACATATTTGTGTCCCTAACTTTCTGTCTGTCTGTCCTTTTCAGTTAACACACCTGATGGAACCCAAGGTAAGACCATCGAGACCTTAATAAGAACCCTTAACCTTACTATAACAACAACAACAAAAACCCTTAACCTGTCTGTCTGTCTGTCTGTCTGTCTGTCTGTCTGTCTGTAGCAGTCCACCACCAGGTGTAAACACAGTTCTTGTTCCACCATCTTCCTGGACGACAGCACAGTGAGCCAGCCCAACCTCAAGTACACCATCAAATGGTAAGGCCACTGCCGCGGGAATCTAACTACCGGCCTCCGCTCTCCTGTGTTACAGCACTATGTAGTCAACTACCCTCCAAACATATAGTCAACTACCCTCCAAACATATAGTCAATTACCTCCACAAACATATAGTCAACTACCCTCCAAACATATAGTCAACTACCCTCCAAACATATAGTCAACTACCATTACAAACAATATAGTCAACTACCCTCCAAACATATAGTCAACTACCATCACAAACATATAGTCAACTACCATCACAAACATATAGTCAACTACCCTCCAAACATATAGTCAACTACCCTCCAAACATATAGTCAACTACCATCACAAACATATAGTCAACTACCCTCCAAACATATAGTCAACTACCATCACAAACATATAGTCAACTACCCTCCAAACATATAGTCAACTACCATCACAAACATATAGTCAACTACCCTCCAAACATATAGTCAACTACCATCACAAACATATAGTCAACTACCCTCCAAACATGTAGTCAACTACCCTCCAAACATATAGTCAACCACCATCACAAACTTATAGTCAACTACCATCACAAACATATAGTCAGCTACCATCACAAACATATATTCAACTACCAACACAAACATATAGTCAACTACCGTCACAAACATATAGTCAACTACCATCACAAACATATAGTCAACTACCATCACAAACATATAGTCAACTACCAACACAAACATATAGTCAACTACCAACACAAACATATAGTCAACTACCAACACAAACATATAGTCAACTACCACCACAAACATATAGTCAACTACCATCACAAACATATAGTCAACTACCCTCCAAACATATAGTCAACTACCAACACAAACATATAGTCAACTACCACCACAAACATATAGTCAACTACCAACACAAACATATAGTCAACTACCATCACAAACATATAGTCAACTACCCTCCAAACATATAGTCAACTACCATCACAAACATACAGTCAACTACCATCACAAACATATAGTCAACTACCCTCCAAACATATAGTCAACTACCATCACAAACATATAGTCAACTACCCTCCAAACATAGTCAACTACCCTCCAAACATATAGTCAACTACCATCACAAACATATAGTCAACTACCAACACAACAAACATATAGTCAACTACCACCACAAACATATAGTCAACTACCATCACAAACATATAGTCAACTACCAACACAAACATATAGTCAACTACCATCACAAACATAGTCAACTACCATCACAAACCATATAGTCAACTACCAACACAAACATACAGTCAACTACCCTCCAAACATCGGCAAGTCACATTACTTGGTATCAATTCTGAACCAATCAGAAACAGCCTTGAACCTAACAGTGTGTGTGTGTGTGTGTGTGTGTGTGTCTACAGTGTAGCCCTGGCCATCTTCTACCACATCAAAAACCGGTGAGGAAACTCAAAGTTCACACTCTTCTACCGCATTGGATTCTGGGAAGGGATGGTATAGGTGTCATGTGACGCTTTGGTCCCAGATTATAACATTGATCAATTCATAATAAAAGGTCTACAGTATGTCTGTCTGACCTGTCTGTCTGTCTGACCTGTCTGTCTGTGTGTCTGACCTGTCTGTCTGTCTGTGTGTCTGACCTGTCTGTCTGTGTGTGTGTGTGACCTGTCTGTGTCTGTGTGTCTGACCTGTCTGTGTGTGTGTCCTGTCTGTCTGTCTGTGTGTCTGACCTGTCTGTCTGTGTGTGACCTGTCTGTCTGTGTGTGTGTGTGTGTGACCTGTCTGTCTGTGTGTGACCTGTCTGTGTGTCTGACCTGTCTGTCTGTGTGTCTGACCTGTCTGTCTGTGTGTGACCTGTCTGTCTGTCTGTGTGTGTGTGTGACCTGTCTGTCTGTGTGTGTGTGTTTGACCTGTCTGTGTGTGTGTGTGTGTTTGACCTGTCTGTGTGTGTGACCTGTCTGTGTGTGTGACCTGTCTGTCTGTGTGTGACCTGTCTGTCTGCTTCCAGAGACTCCCACGGCGGCACGGTGCAGGACATCTTTGACGAGAAGCTCCACCCCCTCTCGGTACAACGCTGCTTTCCTATTGGTCCTCAGTGAGAATATTTAAATTAGACCAATTAGATACTAGATGCTTATTTTCTCCCCTTCCCCCTCCTGAAACTCCTCCTTCTTCTTCTCCTCCTTCTCCCCATCCTCCTAAAACCCCCCCCTCCACCTCCTCTTTTTCTTCCTCCTCCTCCTCCTCCTCCCCCTCCTTTTCTTCCTCTTCCCCCTCCTCTTCCTCCTCCTCCCTCCCCCTCCTCCTCCCCCTCCCCCTCCCCCCTCCTCCTCCTCCTCCTTCTCCTCCCCTCCTCCTCCTCCCCCTCCTCCTCCTCCTCCTCCCCCTCTTCCTCCTCCCCCTCCTCCCTCTCCTCCTCCTCCTCCTCCTCCTCCTCCCTCCTCCTCTTCCTCCCCCTCCTCCCCCTCCTCCTCCTCCCCCCTCCTCCCTCTCCTCCTTCTCTCCCCTTCTCCTCCTCCACCTCTTCTTTTTCTTCCTCCTCCTCCCCCTCCTCCTCCTCCCCCCTCCCTCTCCTCCTCCTCCCCCTACTCCTCCCCCTCCTCCTCCTCCTCCTCCTCCTTCTCCTCCCCCTTCTCCTCCTCCTCCTCTCTCATCCCTCCTCCTCCCCCTCCTCCCCCTCCTCTTCCTCCCCCTCCCCCTCCCCCTCCTCCTCTTCCTCCCCCTCCTCTTCCTCTTCCTCCCCCTCCTCTTCCTCCCCCTCCCCCTCCTCCTCTTCCTCCCTCTCCTCCTCTCCCTCTTCCTCCCCCTCCTCCTCCTCCCCCTCCCCCTCCCCCTCCTCCTCCTTCTCCTCCTCCTCCTCTTCCTCCCCCTCCTCCTCCCTCCTCCTCCTCCCTCTCCTCCCCCCTCCTCCTCTCCCTCCTCCTCCTCCCCCTCCTCCTCCTCCTCCTCTTCCTCCTCCTCCTCCTCCTCCTCCCCCTCCTCCTCCTCCACTCCTCTCCATCCCTCCTCCTCCTCCCCCCCCCCCTCCTCCTCCTCCTCCTCCTCCTCCTCCTCCTCCTCCTCCCCATCCTCTTCCTCCTCCTCCTCCTCCCCCTCCTCCTCCACTCCTCTCCATCCCTCCTCCCCCTCCCCCTCCCCCTCCTCCTCCCTCCTCCCCCTCCTCCTCCTCCTCCCTCCTTCTCTCTCCCCCTCCTCCTCCTCCTCCCTCCTTCTCCTCCCCTACTCCTCCTCTACCTCTTCTTTTTCTTCCTCCTCCTCCCCCTCCTCCTCCTCCTCCCCCTCCCCCTCCCCCTCCTCCTCCCCTCCTCCTCCTCCTCCCCCTCCTCCCTCCTCCAGAACTCGGGCGGTCCCAGCTGACTACAACGATCAGGACCCTGAGCAGAAGCAGATCTACCGGTTCGTCCGGACTCTGTTCTGCTCGGCCCAGCTCACCGCAGAGTGTGCCATCGTCACGCTGGTCAGTGGCTCAGTGAACTGGTTCTACTGCTGCATTGTTAACATGGACCACATGGTACTGGTGCTCTGGTCCTCACTGCTGCGCCCACAGCCCATTGATCAACCAGTCCGTAAACTGTATGTTTGTGATGGTAGTTGACTATATGTTTGTGATGGTAGTTGACTATATGTTTGTGATGGTAGTTGACTATATGTTTGTGGTGGTAGTTGACTATATGTTTGTGATGGTAGTTGACTATATGTTTGTTATGGTAGTTGACTATGTTTGTGATGGTAGTTGACTATATGTTTGTGATGGTAGTTGACTATATGTTTGGAGGGTAGTTGACTATATGTTTGGAGGGTAGTTGACTATATGTTTGGAGGGTAGTTGACTATATGTTTGTGATGGTAGCTGACTATATGTTTGGAGGGTAGTTGACTATATGTTTGGAGGGTAGTTGACTATGTTTGTGATGGTAGTTGACTCTATGTTTGGAGGGTAGTTGACTATATGTTTGTGGTGGTAGTTGACTATATGTTTGTGATGGTAGTTGACTATATGTTTGTGATGGTAGTTGACTATATGTTTGGAGGGTAGTTGACTATATGTTTGTGATGGTAGTTGACCGTATGTTTGTGATGGTAGTTGACTATATGTTTGTGATGGTAGTTGACTATATGTTTGTGATGGTAGTTGACTATATGTTTGTGATGGTAGTTGACTATATGTTTGGAGGGTAGTTGACTATATGTTTGTGATGGTAGTTGACTATATGTTTGTGATGGTAGTTGACTATATGTTTGTGATGGTAGTTGACTATATGTTTGTGGTGGTAGTTGACTATGTTTGCGGTGGTAGTTGACTATATGTTTGGAGGGTAGTTGACTATATGTTTGTGATGGTAGTTGACTATATGTTTGTGATGGTAGTTGACTATATGTTTGTGTTGGTAGTTGACTATATGTTTGTGATGGTAGTTGACTATATGTTTGTGATGGTAGTTGACTATATGTTTGTGGTGGTAGTTGACTATATGTTTGCGGTGGTAGTTGACTATGTTTGTGATGGTAGTTGACTATGTTTGTGAGGGTAGTTGACTATATGTTTGCGGTGGTAGTTGACTATGTTTGTGATGGTAGTTGACTATACGTTTGTGATAGTAGTTGACTATACGTTTGTGATAGTAGTTGACTATATGTTTGCGGTGGTAGTTGACTATGTTTGTGATGGTAGTTGACTATATGTTTGTGTTGGTAGTTGACTATATGTTTGTGATGGTAGTTGACTATATGTTTGCGGTGGTAGTTGACTATGTTTGTGAGGGTAGTTGACTATATGTTTGCGGTGGTAGTTGACTATATGTTTGCGGTGGTTTGTGGAGAGAGTTGACAGAATGTCCCTGTAACCACACTACCTTGTTCTGATAAATAATAAAAACGATAATAGTGACGATAATATCGTTAAATAATCTGGTTCTGTCCGGTTGCGGTCCAGGTGTACCTGGAGCGACTCCTGACGTACGCGGAGATGACCATCGGCCCCGGCAACTGGAAGCGCATCGTCCTGGGCGCCATCCTGCTGGCGTCCAAGGTGTGGGACGACCAGGCCGTCTGGAACGTGGACTACTGCCAGATCCTCAAGGACATCACCGTGGAGGACATGTGGGTGACCTCCAGCGCAGGCTAGGCTAACGGAACCAGACCGCAGGCTAGGCTAACATAACCAGACCGCAAGCTAGGCTAACGGATCCAGACAGCAAGCTAGGCTAACGGAACCAGACAGCAGGCTAGGCTAACGGATCCAGACAGCAAGCTAGGCTAACGGAACCAGACCGCAAGCTAGGCTAACGGAACCAGACCGCAAGCTAGGCTAACGGAACCAGACCGCAGGCTAGGCTAACGGAACCAGACCGCAAGCTAGGCTAACAGAACCAGACCGCAAGCTAGGCTAACGGAACCAGACCGCAGGCTAGGCTAACGGAACCAGACCGCAAGCTAGGCTAACAGAACCAGACCGCAAGCTAGGCTAACAGAACCAGACCGCAAGCTAGGCTAACGGATCCAGACAGCAAGCTAGGCTAACGGAACCAGACAGTAGGCTAGGCTAACGGATCCAGACAGCAAGCTAGGCTAACGGAACCAGACCGCAAGCTAGGCTAACGGAACCAGACCGCAGGCTAGGCTAACGGAACCAGACCGCAAGCTAGGCTAACGGAACCAGACCGCAGGCTAGGCTAACATAACCAGACCGCAAGCTAGGCTAACGGATCCAGACAGCAAGCTAGGCTAACGGAACCAGACAGCAGGCTAGGCTAACGGATCCAGACAGCAAGCTAGGCTAACGGAACCAGACCGCAAGCTAGGCTAACGGAACCAGACCGCAAGCTAGGCTAACAGAACCAGACCGCAAGCTAGGCTAACGGAACCAGACCGCAGGCTAGGCTAACGGAACCAGACCGCAAGCTAGGCTAACAGAACCAGACCGCAAGCTAGGCTAACAGAACCAGACCGCAAGCTAGGCTAACGGATCCAGACAGCAAGCTAGGCTAACGGAACCAGACAGCAGGCTAGGCTAACGGATCCAGACAGCAAGCTAGGCTAACGGAACCAGACCGCAAGCTAGGCTAACGGAACCAGACCGCAGGCTAGGCTAACGGAACCAGACCGCAAGCTAGGCTAACGGAACCAGACCGCAGGCTAGGCTAACATAACCAGACCGCAAGCTAGGCTAACGGATCCAGACAGCAAGCTAGGCTAACGGAACCAGACAGCAGGCTAGGCTAACGGATCCAGACAGCAAGCTAGGCTAACGGAACCAGACCGCAAGCTAGGCTAACGGAACCAGACCGCAAGCTAGGCTAACGGAACCAGACCGCAGGCTAGGCTAACGGAACCAGACCGCAAGCTAGGCTAACAGAACCAGACCGCAAGCTAGGCTAACGGAACCAGACCGCAGGCTAGGCTAACGGAACCAGACCGCAAGCTAGGCTAACAGAACCAGACCGCAAGCTAGGCTAACAGAACCAGACCGCAAGCTAGGCTAACGGAACCAGACCGCAGGCTAGGCTAACAGAACCAGACCGCAAGCTAGGCTAACAGAACCAGACAGCAAGCTAGGCTAACAGAACCAGACCGCAAGCTAGGCTAACAGAACCAGGCCGCAAGCTAGGCTAACGGAACCAGACAACAAGCTAGGCTAACAGAACCAGACCGCAAGCTAGGCTAACAGAACCAGACAGCAAGCTAGGCTAACAGAACCAGACAGCAAGCTAGGCTAACGGAACCAGACCGCAAGCTAGGCTAACGGAACCAGACAACAAGCTAGGCTAACAGAACCAGACCGCAAGCTAGGCTAACAGAACCAGACTGCAAGCTATGCTAACGCAGACCCTGAAGCAGGCTAGGCTAACTGAGCTAGGCTAACTGAGCTAGGCTAACTGAGCTAGGCTAGGCCCATTGTGCATCCATGGACAGAGCGGTGAGGACTGGGGGGGGAGAGAGAGAGAGAGCAGCTCGAGAGAGAGAGAGAGAGAGAGAGAGAGAGAGAGAGAGAGGAGGGAGAGAACGAGATGACGTAGCGCCTACGTGGTTAGCGCACTAGCAACTAGCAGCGGGTAGTCTTAACAGGAAGTCCCGCCTCCCCCCCCCACCCCCCCCCAACAGGAACGAGCTGGAGCGCGACTTCCTGGAGCTGCTGCAGTTCAACATCAACGTGCCGTCCAGCGTCTACGCCAAGTACTACTTCGACCTGCGCTCCATGGCCGAGGCCAACAACCTCAGCTTCCCCCTGGAGCCGCTCAGCCGCGACAAGGCCCAGAGGCTGGAGGTCTGTCCGTCTGTCTGTCCCCAGGCTGTCTGTCTGTCTGTCTGTCTGTCTGTCTGTCCCCAGGCTGTCTGTCTGTCTGTCTGTTTGTCCACAGGCTGCTGTCTGTCTGTCTGTCCCCAGGCTGTCTGTCTGTCTGTCCGACCCCAGGCTGTCTGTCTGTCTGTCCGACCCCAGGCTGTCTGTCTGTCTGTCCGTCCCCAGGCTGTCTGTCTGTCTGTCTGTCTGTCTGTCTGTCTGTCCCCAGGCTGTCTGTCTGTCTGTCTGTTTGTCCACAGGCTGCTGTCTGTCTGTCTGTCCCCAGGCTGTCTGTCTGTCTGTCCGACCCCAGGCTGTCTGTCTGTCTGTCCGACCCCAGGCTGTCTGTCTGTCTGTCCGTCCCCAGGCTGTCTGTCTGTCTCTCCTCATGCTGCCTGTCTGTCTGTCTCTCCTCATGCTGCCTGTCTGTCTGTCTCTCCTCATGCTGCCTGTCTGTCTGTCTCTCTCCTCATGCTGCCTGTCTGTCTGTCTCTCTCTCCTCATGCTGCCTGTCTGTCTCTCTCTCCTCATGCTGCCTGTCTGTCTCTCTCTCCTCATGCTGCCTGTCTGTCTCTCTCCTCATGCTGCCTGTCTGTCTGTCTCTCTCTCCTCATGCTGCCTGTCTGTCTGTCTCTCTCCTCATGCTGCCTGTCTGTCTCTCTCTCCTCATGCTGCCTGTCTGTCTCTCTCCTCATGCTGCCTGTCTGTCTCTCTCCTCATGCTGCCTGTCTGTCTGTCTCTCTCTCCTCATGCTGCCTGTGTCTCTCTCCTCATGCTGTCTGTCTGTCTCTCCTCATGCTGCCTGTCTGTCTCTCTCTCCTCATGCTGCTCTCTCTCTCCTCCAGGCGATCTCCCGTCTGTGTGACGACCGCTACAAGGACGTGCGCCGTGCGTCCAGGAAGCGCTGGTCCAGCGTGGACAACCTGTGTGGGGTCCCCTGGGTCCCCGCCATCCTGTCCTAGCGCCTAGCAACCAGCCCTGGACACTGGGGACGCCTAGCAACCAGCCCTGGAGACTGGGGACGCCTAGCAACCAGCCCTGGAGACTGGGGACGCCTAGCAACCAGCCCTGGAGACTGGGGACGCCTAGCAACCAGCCCTGGAGACTGGGGACGCCTAGCAACCAGCCCTGGAGACTGGGGACGCCTAGCAACCAGCCCTGACCACTGGTGACCCCTAGCAACCAGCCATGGACACTGGTCACCCCTAGCAACTCACAATCTGCCACAGAGACTGGTATCCCCTAGCAACCTGGTCACCACTAGCAACCTTCTACGGATACTGGTAACCAACGGCAACCTTCCATGAACACTGGTCGCCGATGGCAACATTCCGTAGATACGGGCAACAGGCAACCGTCCTAGCAACAGGCCACTGACACTGGTCCCCACGGACCCCGGTAACCCCCGGCGACCTGCGCCAGGCCGCCGGTAACCAACGGCAACATTCCGTAGATGCTGGAGAGGCCACGGACACGCCCCCCCCCCCCTCCCCCTCCAGGAAGGGGGTCAGGACCGACCCTCTGACCTCTGACCTCCTGACCCCGAGACCCGGCGCCCGCCCCCCCCCCCCCCCCGGGTCCCGGACCAGATCTGAACTTTGACCTCCACAGTGCCTCAACCCCCGCGGTCCGAGAGGCGGGGGGGGGGTTCTGAGCTGCCACTCACTCTACACTAACTCTTCCCACACACACACACACACACACACACACACACACACACACTCTCTCTCTTTACTTTTGGGCCACTTTCAAAATAAACTTTTATTTCTTCGTCTCGGCGCGTGTTACCGCGGGAACAACGGCTCGCAACATCT
>NW_028177549.1:0-18180 GCF_964030765.1 Micromesistius poutassou | reverse complement strand
GGGGTCAGGGGTCAGGGTCCTCAGGGGTCAGGGTCCTCAGGGGTCAGGGTCCTCAGGGGTCAGGGGTCAGGGTCCTCAGGGGTCAGGGTCCTCAGGGGTCAGGGGTCAGGGTCCTCAGGGGTCAGGGTCCTCAGGGGTCAGGGTCCTCAGGGGTCAGGGGTCAGGGTCACGTGGATCCACTGATGGACTGTTTCCTGTCCCACCGTTTGTAGGCCGCTGGTCTGTGGCCGTCTCCAGGCGGTGGTCCACACTGCGTCCTCTGGCGGGGGCCCTGGGGGGGGGGGGGGGGGGCGTGGGGGGGGCGGGGGCCCTGGGGGGCGGGGGGCGGGGGCCCTGGGGGGCGGGGGGGGGGGCCGTGGGGGGGGCGGGGGCCCTGGGGGGGGCCTACTCACCTTTGATTCGATGTGAAATAGCATTGGATTGAATATAATGAACATGTCTCAACCATCATTTATAATTGATCCAGGGAATTCTGCACGCACACGCAAACACATGCAATCACTCACACACACACACACACACACACACACACACTCACACACACACTCTGTTTCACTACGACTCCTTTCAGCTGCCTCGTTCTCCGGCTAATAAAACACTTGAGGTGGCGTTTTGAAACGAGAAAACTTACATTTTATTAGAACAAAGGTAATTATGAGCACACTGCTCTTACACACTTGATTACGTTGCTGCTTTAATCCGGTCACCAATGTATGCATTGCACGTCTGCATGTCTTGCTGTGCGTGCGATACAATGTGAAGTTGTGTTTTCGAGCTGGTTTGCTAAAGAGCCTAATGTTGCTAACAACAAAGACTAGCCTGCTACTACTGCTGCCACCTCCAGGCGTCCGTTATTCTCCCACTCGTCACACTCAAAAGACTACTGGAACACGTTTAAGGCGGTAAGAGCCAGGAAGTTAGGTCCCGTTCTCGTTGAGCAGGTCGGCGTACCAGCACAAAAGACCAAATGGATAGCAGCATTATCCCCTCAAGTCTCTACGAGAACCAACCTGCTCGCTCACTGCTCGGTCGTACGCCTCGTTTCCACCGAGCGCTGCGCTACTGTTCGTTGCAGTACAGTGCGGCTCTGTTCGCTTATATTAGCGTTTCCACCGCCAAAATTTGGGCAAGGTCCAGAAATAACCGCGCTGAGCCTACCTACTAGGTAGGCTAAATAAACACTCCTCTGTTGGGTTACCAAGCCGTCTGAAAGGGGGCGGAAACGTGGAGCTACACTCGCCGTTATTCTGAAACCACTTTTAAAATATCCCGTTGGGTATGACCAGGTCACTGATATCTTTAACAGAAACAGCGAGGAGGATTGACTTGATCTATAAATGAAGTCCCTCAATCTTATTTGGCTTAACACCATGACCAACATTCTGAAACATCCATTAACATCCACATTTACCTTGACAATGTTAGGCTCACAGCCCATGTCAATAGTTGTGAAATGATGTTCTTGTTGTTCTTTTAATTGTTTGTTACTCTGACCGTTCTGTTTGATATTGTGGAAAGGATGTTAGTGAATGATTCAGAGCATGATGCATTTTAAATGGCATCACTTTTGGTCTTGTGTCTTCATTTTTCTTAAAACAATTGTAGCTGAAAATAAACATAGCCAAATTACAACCAATAGCTTCAGTCCTGAGGGCTAAATAGGTCCAATGATAGGCCCAGATTTTATTATTTAGTTTTACAAATCAAGAGTAGGCCTGATTTGACTAATTGGCTTTGCATCCTTTCCTTCTGCCCTTGTAGTCCAAGACATGCTGCCCACCAGCTTTCAAAGTACAACGCTGCCACTGGTGGATTTTTATGAATTTTATTCACATAATTATCCCTCCCTGCTATTTTGTAGTTCACCAAAACACCCTGAAACAACTTGAGTCTCACAGACTTAAGCCACCATACGCCACTAACAGTGCAAGCAGGCCAATGGCAACCAAGCACGCAGTCCTTCCTCCCTCACTTTCACCAGCCGCCACTGGTACACACACACACACACACACACACACACACACACACACACACACACACACACACACACACACACACACACACACACACACACACACACACACACACACACACACACACACTGTGGCACAGGAAGAATACAGTTCTGGGAATACATATATGCGTCCCTTATGGTATAAATGACCATGAAATATAGACCCTCTCTCTCTCGCCCCCCTCATTCTTACGATTCACTTCAATCTTCCCTTGAAATCAATTTGTGCCGTCGTGGTCCAGCAGACTTCTGCTGAGTTTATAGCTTTAAACACAAGGAATACATCTGTTAGAGTCCTGTGAGAGAGTGAATACCAGAGGTTCTCCATTCACCCTCCCATATGAGACTATCAGAGGGTAACAGACAGGATGGGTAGGGTTATTATGAGAGGGTGACTATGGTAGGATGAATATGGAATGGTAAACAGTTTACCATCAGTAGGGGGCAGATAGGAGGGTGAATATGGCTGGGTGAATATGAAAGGCAGAATATGGCTGTGTGACTCAGAGAGGGTGAAGATGACAGGATGAGTATGTGATTATGTTGGTAGACGATGAAGGTGGATATGGATGAGGGGCTGAGAGGATGAATACTGTAAGGTGAAGATGATTTGTCGCATATGAGAGGGTGAATTTGGGTTAATGTTCAAGCACCTCGACAGCTGACCCCAGCTGACCCCTGACCCCACCGGTCTGACCCCTGACCCCACCGGTCAGACCCCTGACCCCACCTGACTGACCCCTGACCCCACCGGTCTGACCCCTGACCCCACCTGACCCCTGACCCCACCTGACCCCTGACCCCACCTGTCTGACCCCTGACCCCACCGGTCTGACCCCTGACCCCACCTGTCTGACCCCTGACCCCACCTGACCCCTGACCCCACCTGTCTGACCCCTGACCCCACCTGACTGACCCCACGCAGGGCGACAGCCAGCAGGTCAGGAGCAGTCAGGGTGAGGCGTCTCGCTCAGGGACACCTCCACACTCCTCTAGGAGGAGCAGTCAGGGTGAGGCGTCTCTCTCAGGGACACCTCCACACTCCTCTAGGAGGAGCAGTCAGGGTGAGGCGTCTCTCTCAGGGACACCTCCACACTCCTCTAGGAGGAGCAGTCAGGGGGAGGCGTCTCTCTCAGGGACACCTCCACACTCCTCTAGGAGGAGCAGTCAGGGTGAGGCGTCTCGCTCAGGGACACCTCCACACTCCTCTAGGAGGAGCAGTCAGGGTGAGGCGTCTCGCTCAGGGACACCTCCACACTCCTCTAGGAGGAGCAGTCAGGGTGAGGCGTCTCTCTCAGGGACACCTCCACACTCCTCTAGGAGGAGCGGTCAGGGTGAGGCGTCTCTCTCAGGGACACCTCCACACTCCTTTAGGAGGAGCGGTCAGGGGGAGGCGTCTCGCTCAGGGACACCTCCACACTCCTCTAGGAGGAGCGGTCAGGGTGAGGCGTCTCTCTCAGGGACACCTCCACACTCCTCTAGGAGGAGCAGTCAGGGTGAGGCGTCTCTCTCAGGGACACCTCCACACTCCTCTAGGAGGAGCAGTCAGGGTGAGGCGTCTCGCTCAGGGACACCTCCACACTCCTCTAGGAGGAGCAGTCAGGGTGAGGCGTCTCTCTCAGGGACACCTCCACACTCCTCTAGGAGGAGCAGTCAGGGTGAGGCGTCTCGCTCAGGGACACCTCCACACTCCTCTAGGAGGAGCAGTCAGGGTGAGGCGTCTCGCTCAGGGACACCTCCACACTCCTCTAGGAGGAGCAGTCAGGGTGAGGCGTCTCTCTCAGGGACACCTCCACACTCCTCTAGGAGGAGCGGTCAGGGTGAGGCGTCTCTCTCAGGGACACCTCCACACTCCTCTAGGAGGAGCAGTCAGGGGGAGGCGTCTCGCTCAGGGACACCTCCACACTCCTCTAGGAGGAGCGGTCAGGGTGAGGCGTCTCTCTCAGGGACACCTCCACACTCCTCTAGGAGGAGCGGTCAGGGTGAGGCGTCTCTCTCAGGGACACCTCCACACTCCTCTAGGAGGAGCAGTCAGGGTGAGGCGTCTCTCTCAGGGACACCTCCACACTCCTCTAGGAGGAGCAGTCAGGGTGAGGCGTCTCTCTCAGGGACACCTCCACACTCCTCTAGGAGGAGCAGTCAGGGGGAGGCGTCTCTCTCAGGGACACCTCCACACTCCTCTAGGAGGAGCAGTCAGGGGGAGGCGTCTCGCTCAGGGACACCTCCACACTCCTCTAGGAGGAGCAGTCAGGGTGAGGCGTCTCTCTCAGGGACACCTCCACACTCCTCTAGGAGGAGCGGTCAGGGTGAGGCGTCTCTCTCAGGGACACCTCCACACTCCTCTAGGAGGAGCAGTCAGGGTGAGGCGTCTCTCTCAGGGACACCTCCACACTCCTCTAGGAGGAGCAGTCAGGGGGAGGCGTCTCTCTCAGGGACACCTCCACACTCCTCTAGGAGGAGCAGTCAGGGTGAGGCGTCTCTCTCAGGGACACCTCCACACTCCTCTAGGAGGAGCAGTCAGGGTGAGGCGTCTCTCTCAGGGACACCTCCACACTCCTCTAGGAGGAGCCGGGGATCAGACCAGCGACCTTCAGGTTACAACCCGCTGTACCTCCTGAGCTGCTGCCGCCCCCCCGTCTGTATCTTCAGTTCCACCCGGTCCCGGGACAGACGTCCTGGGGGTCCCTTTCTAGATCATAGCCCCCGGAGAGAAGGGCAGCTACTTATATCACGTCCTGTTTGATATTCACCCATCGGTGTTCATCTGTTTGTTGTCGTTCCTCTCTGGGTGTTGAGGCTCAGAGGTTGAATTTAACGGTGAAGGGAAAAAGCTGTTGACCTTCTGACACGCAGACTCCTAATGTACGGATGCACACGTGACTTTCTATTTTTATTTCTGTCCAACGTCAGATTCCACTGTGAGCGGTGCTCAGTTGTTCCAATAATACCTCCGCAGGGTCCTCGCTGTCCTCCCCGGGTCGCTGCACACCACTTCAGCCTTTGACCTCCTGCTCCTCTTTTAAACGGCGCCGGGGGCTAACGCCGTCATTAAAGAATGGAAACAGATATCCACACCCCAGGCAGCAAGACTGAGCTGGCTGGGAGTTCAGGGTAAAGTTATAGCTGTTCAACACACACACAACTGAGACTGCAACAATCATCACAAATATTAACGCCTTACTCAAAAGCACGCACACATTCTAGGTGTTCCTTAGCAACATTTGCTAAACCACAGATAACACACATATGCATCCTCAACTCAGTAGAGCATTTATAGTGCGTGCGTGTGTGTACGTGCGTGTGTGTGTGCGTGTGCGTGCGTGCGTGTGCGTGCGTGCGTCTGCGCGCAGTCAGACAAGGTTGTGTTTTAAAGAAAGCTTTAAAGAAAGGTTAAGCCACTTCAACACGTCCTCTGTGGAGGTTTGAGAGCCGCTGGTTATGTGTTCCACTGAGGCTGACCTTCGCTGACCTTTACGCCAGCAGGCCGGCGGGTCAGGGCCACGCTAAGCTCACCACATCGCACTGAGCCGCGCTGCGGCGCCTCGGGACACGCGACACTCACAAGTTCAAGTGCTGGTCCGGAGCAAACAGCCGATAATCCACTTTCCAAAAGGAATTATTATTATTAGGCCAACTTAGAATAGACGGGATCAGTCCTGTGACCTCTGTCTCAGCCTGACGTTAAGCAGAATGGATCCTGTTTCTACCACAATGACAGATATATATAATAGCACACAGAGAGGGCCCAGATTAATAATGGTCATTTGTGGGTCTGCGTTCAGATAAGATCCTTTTATAACAGCGTTGCTAATCTCTCGACAGTAATGAATAACGATCTGTGTCACAACATGTAGCGCTGTTACCGTAGTCCATAGTCGCAGGGTGTGAGCGCCCTCTAGTGGCCTTCTTAAGAATTAATCCCACACAGGAGCTAGCTTCAGTCACAAACATGGACATATTTATTTAAACACCACTGTGTTCTAAATATAGCGCAAACTTAGTGTCAAATAGTACAAATCCCCCGTCAGGGGAGCTAAAGCCAGCGATGTATTGTCAGAGTGAAGGCCAGGCTCCCCAGACCCCTATAGTACACCTCTACCATATGTGGAGGATTTAATATACAACAGCTATAACGTTCAGTTACACAACCACAGTACTAAAAAAGTATCATGAAGTTGGAGGGGGTCGTAACCATGGGGATAGCACGCACAGATATTTTTAAATCCCTCCGTGTTTCCTCTGAAACAGCAGTGAGGCTGTGAGTGACGTCACACACGCCCCACACACGTCCTCCAGCTGAAGGCTGGACCGACATGTCCCACGTTGAGCACCGCTCCACGCCGCTGCTCTGAGTCCAACATGTCCCACGTTGAGCACCGCTCCACGCCGCTGCTCTGAGTCCAACATGTCCCACGTTGAGCACCGCTCCACGCCGCTGCTCTGAGTCCAACATGTCCCACGTTGAGCACAGCTACAACCTGTTGCTGTGGCAACAGAAACACGAGTGTTGAGTCATGAGTCAAATGCCTCTCGGCCGTCATGAGCGACACTTAGTGGGCGCAACCGAGTCAGCCTTCAGTCTGAGGGAGACTAGAGGGGAAGCTTCAGTCTGAGGGAGACTAGAGGGGAAGCTTCAGTCTGAGGGAGACTAGAGGGGAAGCTTCAGTCTGAGGGAGACTAGAGGGGAAGCTTCAGTCTGAGGGAGACTAGAGGGGAAGCTTCAGTCTGAGGGAGACTAGAGGGGAAGCTTCAGTCTGAGGGAGACTAGAGGGGAAGCTTCAGTCTGAGGGAGACTAGAGGGGAAGCTTCAGTCTGAGGGAGACTAGAGGGGAAGCTTCAGTCTGAGGGAGACTAGAGGGGAAGCTTCAGTCTGAGGGAGACTAGAGGGGAAGCTTCAGTCTGAGGGAGACTAGAGGGGAAGCTTCAGTCTGAGGGAGACTAGAGGGGAAGCTTCAGCCTGAGGGAGACTAGAGGGGAAGCTTCAGCCTGAGGGAGACTAGAGGGGAAGCTTCAGTCTGAGGGAGACTAGAGGGGAAGCTTCAGCCTGACTGTGTGTTCACACCGCACTTTGTCCCATTTCGCCTATTCGCGCGAATAGGCGAATGTTGCCGCGCGACAAATCATAATCTGTCGCTGTGCATTTTTGTGTGCATTCGCGGGGCGAATTTTTTTTTTGCCTGGCAACGGTCATTCATGCCAATTCATTCTCATCAACCATGGCCGAGATGTGTGTCTGTACCTGTTGTGGAAGAGGGAGAGCCCGTCGTTTATGGGTTAATAATATAATCCGGAGGCGCACACCGCTTTGTGCCGTGATATTATATATATCGTATATATTATATGATATAGATATTTATATATTATATGTAGATATAGAGCGGGAGTCGCAAACAATCACTTTCTCCTCCAAGCTGCGGTTCACTGAACGGTTGAACGGTGATTGGCTGTTTTACGTTACGTCACCCAGGGAGTGAACTGATTGGCTGTTACGTGACGTCACCCAGGGAGTGAACGCTGATTGGCTGTTTTACGTTACTTCACCCACGTTACCCACAGGGAGTGAACGCTGATTGGCTGTTTCAACGCGAATGCCGCGAAGAAGTTGAAATATTTTAACTTTATTCGCGGGGCGAATTATTCGCGGCGCGAATCCACGCTCGCCGTTCACGTGGAAAAATTTCGCGCTGTCAATCAAATCTTGTCGCGCGTATCGGCGAAAAAAAAATTAGCCCGATTCGCGTCTCCACGTTCACTTAACATTGAAACGTGTCGCGGGGCGAAGTGCGGTGTGAACACACCTTAAGGGAGACTAGAGGGGAAGCTTCAGTCTGAGGGAGACTAGAGGGGAAGCTTCAGCCTGAGGGAGACTAGAGGGGAAGCTTCAGCCTGAGGGAGACTAGAGGGGAAGCTTCAGTCTGAGGGAGACTAGAGGGGAAGCTTCAGCCTGAGGGAGACTAGAGGGGAAGCTTCAGTCTGAGGGAGACTAGAGGGGAAGCTTCAGTCTGAGGGAGACTAGAGGGGAAGCTTCAGTCTGAGGGAGACTAGAGGGGAAGCTTCAGTCTGAGGGAGACTAGAGGGGAAGCTTCAGTCTGAGGGAGACTAGAGGGGAAGCTTCAGTCTGAGGGAGACTAGAGGGGAAGCTTCAGTCTGAGGGAGACTAGAGGGGAAGCTTCAGTCTGAGGGAGACTAGAGGGGAAGCTTCAGTCTGAGGGAGACTAGAGGGGAAGCTTCAGTCTGAGGGAGACTAGAGGGGAAGCTTCAGTCTGAGGGAGACTAGAGGGGAAGCTTCAGTCTGAGGGAGACTAGAGGGGAAGCTTCAGTCTGAGGGAGACTAGAGGGGAAGCTTCAGCCTGAGGGAGACTAGAGGGGAAGCTTCAGTCTGAGGGAGACTAGAGGGGAAGCTTCAGTCTGAGGGAGACTAGAGGGGAAGCTTCAGTCTGAGGGAGACTAGAGGGGAAGCTTCAGCCTGAGGGAGACTAGAGGGGGAGGTGTTCCTCTTCGCTCTCTGAGGGGGGGCCCGGCCCTGTCCTCTGGCCCTGCTGCGGGGCCCCTATGAGCTGCAGGCTGAGGCGGGCCAGGGCCTGGACGTCGGCGTGGACCCCTGGGTGGAGAGCCAGGGCCTCCAGGAGCCCGGCCACGCCCTCCTGCTGCAGCATGGGGCTGTAGAGGGGGGCTGGGGGGGAGACGCAGAGAGGGGGTGAGACGTGTAGGGGAGAGAACCCCCGCACCCGGCCGCCAGTACAACACAGGACTGCTTCTGGTATTGAAAACAACCTCAGTGACATCACATCAACGCCTCAATGGACCAATCACCTCAATGGACCAATCACCTCAATGGACCAATCACCTCAATGGACCAATCACCTCAATGGACCAATCACCTCAATGGACCAATCACCTCAATGGACCAACTGCTGTGTGATTTTCGTGGTCATTTCCGCATTCCTGCGATTCTTACACAACGCGTGTTGGATCACATTTACATTAACATTTAGTAGACGCTGTTATCCAAAGAGACTTTAAAAACATTTGTCAGAAGAAGGAGAAACGACAATATACTGTATCTCTGTGGGTACAGTAAGGATGTTCATAGAACCAAGAGCCAGCACTAACCATCACTAGGTTAACCCATTCCCCGTATACACTAACCATCACTAGGTTAACCCATTCCCCGTATACACTAACCATCACTAGGTTAACCCATTCCCCGTATACACTAACCATCACTAGGTCAACCTGTTCCCCGTATACACTAACCATCACTAGGTTAACCCGTTCCCCGTATACACTAACCATCACTAGGTTAACCCGTTCCCCGTATACACTAACCATCACTAGGTTAACCCATTCCCCGTATACACTAACCATCACTAGGTTAACCCATTCCCCGTATACACTAACCACCACTAGGTTAACCCGTTCCCCGTATACACTAACCATCACTAGGTTAACCCGTTCCCCGTATACACTAACCATCACTAGGTTAACCCATTCCCCGTACACACTAACCACCACTAGGTCAACCCGTTCCCCGTACACACTAACCATCACTAGGTTAACCCGTTCCCCGTATACACTAACCATCACTAGGTTAACCCGTTCCCCGTATACACTAACCATCACTAGGTCAACCCGTTCCCCGTACACACTAACCATCACTAGGTCAACCCGTTCCCCGTATACACTAACCATCACTAGGTCAACCCGTTCCCCGTACACACTAACCACCACTAGGTTAACCCGTTCTCCGTACACACTAACCATCACTAGGTCAACCCGTTCCCCGTACACACTAACCACCACTAGGTTAACCCGTTCTCCGTACACAGCGATGCTAGGGTACAGTGCTACACCACGCTGTTGTTATTTTTAAGATCAGAAAGCAACCCGGCATTTAAAGGCCTTTCTTATGTCAAGCACCCCTAGAGCTGAGCTGACCCCCTCCCCAGAGCTGACCCCCTCCCCAGAGCGGACCCCCTCCCCAGAGCGGACCCCCTCCCCAGAGCTGACCCCCTCCCCAGAGCGGACCCCCTCCCCAGAGCGGTCCCCCTCCCCTGGGTCCTCCAGAGCAGACCCCCTCCCCTGGGTCCTCCAGAGCGGTCCCCCTCCCCAGGGTCCTCCAGAGCGGGCCCCCACAGCGGGCGTACCGTTGTGACTGCAGACCAGATGCACGGCCCAGGCGGCCCACAGCTGGACCCCGGCGGGCTGCGCCGCGTGGAGGAGGGGCAGGAAGGGAGCGAAGCACCTGGAGGAGCAGGACAGAGAAGAGACTGAGGCCCCGCTGCCCTTAACAAGAACACGCTCTGAGGCCCCGCTGCCCTTAACAAGAACACGCTCTGAGGCCCCGCGGCCCTTAACAAGAACATGCTCTGAGCGCCCTGAGCTGCTGGTCAGCTCCCCAGCTGGCTAGAGCTCAAGGGTTGATTTTAAGGGACTAAACAGCACTCCCCCTTGCTCCCTTAAGTATTGGGACACCCTACCCCTTAGCGGGAACGAGCAAAATCTAGGGTTAGGGCTCAAATCTTAAGGCTCAAAGCTAGGGGAAGGGGAGAAGGGGGACAGGGCCTTACACACCTGGGTGAGGCAGGAGAGGAGACCACTCTGTCTCACCTGTAGGAGACCATCTCTCTCTCAGCCGGGCTCCAAGTCATGATGGTCAGATGCTGAGGAGGAGGAGGGGGGGGGAGGAGGAGGAGGAGGAGGAGGAGGAGGAGGAGGAGGAGGAGGAGGAGGAGGAGGAGGAGGAGGAGGAGGAGATGGGTGATTAGAAGATGTTCTTTGTGTTAGATTTGATTCAATTTTAGGTCATGTGTGAATCAGAGAACAAATTCATTCTCATTCATTCTCTCATTCACCCCCTCACACACACCTCCACACACCTACACACCTACACACCTCCACACACACACACACACACACACACACACACACACACACACACACACACACACACACACACACACACACACACACACACACACACACACACACACACACACACACCAGCTGTTGGTGAACGGTCTCCAGCAGCTCCTGGTGGAGCTTCCAGGCCGCGGGTCTGGAGGAGAGCTGGGCGAGGAAGCCACCAGCGAAGTACCTGACCTCCACCCCCACCTGGGTGTCCTGCAGCACACCGAGGACGTAGTCCAGCAGGTCCTCCTCCATCAGGGCCCCCTGCAGCTCCTCCACCTCCGCCAGGTTGTTCTGCACTCAAGGCTCCTTCAGTTACCAAAAGGACTCTGCTGGTAGTGGGGGAAATCTGGCCCAATCTGGCAACACTGAGTGGGGGATAAGCATGAAGGAAAGGCCGTCACTCACCAGCAGGCCCAGCACCTTCTGCTGGACGGACGGCGCGCTGCAGTAGGTCTGAAACACATCAGAGTAGACTGGGGAACAGGAGGGGACCAAACTCTGAGCATTCCCAGAACGGACCACGTCCCCGCCCAGGGCCTCCAGGGGCCACTGGGGACAAGAGGAGAGACACCAGGGCCTCCAGGGGCCACTGGGGACAAGAGGAGAAACACCAGGGCCTCCAGGGGCCACTGGGGACAAGAGGAGAGACACCAGGGCCTCCAGGGGCCACTGGGGACAAGAGGAGAGACGCCAGGGCCTCCAGGGGCCACTGGGGACAAGAGGAGAGACGCCAGGGCCTCCAGGGGCCACTGGGGACAAGAGGAGAGACACCAGGGCCTCCAGGGGCCACTGGGGACAAGAGGAGAGACACCAGGCAGCCTCAGTGGCCTCATGGAGCAGTGGCCTCAGTGAAGGAGGTCTAGAAGGAGGTCTAGAAGGAGGTCTTGGAGGAGGTCTAGAAGGAGGTCTTGGAGGAGGTCTTGGAGGAGGTCTTGGAGGAGGTCTAGAAGGAGGTCTTGGAGGAGGTCTTGGAGGAGGTCTTGGAGGAGGTCTAGAAGGAGGTCTTGGAGGAGGTCTTGGAGGAGGTCTTGGAGGAGGTCTTGGAGGAGGTCTAGAAGGAGGTCTTGGAGGAGGTCTTGGAGGAGGTCTTGGAGGAGGTCTAGAAGGAGGTCTTGGAGGAGGTCTTGGAGGAGGTCTAGAAGGAGGTCTTGGAGGAGGTCTTGGAGGAGGTCTTGGAGGAGGTCTAGAAGGAGGTCTTGGAGGAGGTCTTGGAGGAGGTCTTGGAGGAGGTCTTGGAGGAGTTTCATTTCAACCATTACTTTGGACATCCAGCAGGTTTCCAAGGGGCCGGGCTGCAGGGAGTCTCAGTGATAAGGAGGGGGGTGAGAGGGTTAGGAGGGGGTGAGAGGGTTAGGAGGGGGGTGAGAGGGTTAGGAGGGGGGTGAGAGGGTTAGGAGGGGGAGAGAGGGTTAGGAGTGGGGTGAGAGGGTTAGGAGGGGGGTGAGAGGGTTAGGAGGGGGTGAGAGGGTTAGGAGGGGGAGAGAGGGTTAGGAGTGAGGTGAGAGGGTTAGGAGTGGGGTGAGAGGGTTAGGAGGGGGTGAGAGGGTTAGGAGGGGGAGAGAGGGTTAGGAGGGGGTGAGAGGGTTAGGAGGGGGGAGAGAGGGTTAGGAGTGGGGTGAGAGGGTTAGGAGGGGGTGAGAGGGTTAGGAGGGGGAGAGAGGGTTAGGAGGGTTAGGAGGGGGGTGAGAGGGTTAGGAGGGGGGTGAGAGGGTTAGGAGGGGGGTGAGAGGGTTAGGAGGGTTAGGAGTGGGGTGAGAGGGTTAGGAGGGGGGTGAGAGGGTTAGGAGGGGGTGAGAGGGTTAGGAGGGGGGTGAGATGGTTAGGAGGGGGGTGAGATGGTTAGGAGGGGGGTGAGAGGGTTAGGAGGGGGGTGAGAGGGTTAGGAGGGGGTGAGAGGGTTGCAGTAGGGGGCTTTGGGTCTGTGTTATGGCCGCTAGTCATTTTATACAGCCTGTCTCATCCCAGGCCAGAAGAACTGAGCCAGGCCCTTTCATAAGTCTTGTATATGTGCCAGGAGCGACACTGTGGAGGGTTTTGGCACAAGGAGCTGTTGGACACATTCCCCTGCCCCTTCATTTATAAACCAATAGAGCGGGGCACTTTTCACAGTAGAATGTGGACATGGGTCCACACCAATAGTCCTTCAACTGGACACTATGATGGCCTCTGTGGTCCTCTCCCATTACTCTGTTTCTCTCTCATTCTGTATCACACTGATACACTCTCACTACTTTGATTTATGTCCCATTGCTTTCTCCTTACTCGTCCTCATCACAAACTACAGTGTATCAAACCCCATGACCAGGGAGGAGCTTCCAGTCATTACCTGTGACCACATACTCAAAGGTGCAACCAGATGTTTTGTATTGAATTTGAATTGTTCCATCAACGAACTGGCTCTTTCTCACACACACAGGGTCTTTTTCACACACCGACGGCGACGGCCAGCGGGTCAGCAGCAGTCGGGGTGAGGCGTCTCGCTCAGGGGCACCTCGCCTTCAGCTAGGAGGAGCCGGGGATCGGACCGGCGACCTTCTGGTTGGCAGTCAACCAGCTCTACCTCCTGAGCCGCTGCTCCCCCGACCGTACCTTGGTGTGCAGACGTCCCTCCACACATGAAGCCCAGCGCTGCGCTCACCCCCCTCACCTCCAACACCTCCACGTACAGCTCCAGGCCCTGGCACTGGACGAAGTGCCGGCCCGCCGCGGGGCTACCGTCCGTCAGGTTCCAAAGGGCGCTCAGGGCGAACCTCAGAGTGTTGTCCACCACGCCCAGGGAGGCCCGCTGCTGCACCACGCCCAGCAGGTGCTGAGAGAGAAAGAAATAGAGACACACACACACACACACATCGAAAGTGATTAATGGTATGAAAGTGTTGAATCTGGTGTTGTGGCTCCATGACACTGGTCCCATTTAGGTGGATATGCGTTAGGACACTAAAGGAAAAAGGACCAGAGTAAACAATGTCTTGGACCAGGTCTACACATGCAGCTCATCCCTCCCTGACCACCAGGTTGGACTGACAACAGACACAGCAGGGCCCCCCCCCCGGTGCTGAGCCCCCACGAGGTGAGGCGGACCCTGCAGCACATCAACCTCAACAAAGCCCATGAACCCGCCGCCACGCTGGACCACCTGGGCCTCCACACACCCCTGAGCAGCCCCTGGGCTCTCTCACCGCCGACCAAAGACACGGGGAGACAGGTCTCCTCCAGCAACACAACATCAGCCACCACCTGACCTGACCTCCAACACCACGACCTGACCTGACCTCCAACACCACGACCTGACCTGACCTGACCTCCAACACCACGACCTGACCTGACCTCCAACACCACGACCTGACCTGACCTGACCTCCAACACCACGACCTGACCTGACCTCCAACACCACGACCTGACCTGACCTCCAACACCACGACCTGACCTGACCTCCAACACCACGACCTGACCTGACCTGACCTCCAACACCACGACCTGACCTGACCTGACCGCCAACACCACGACCTGACCTGACCTGACCTCCAACACCACGACCTGACCTGACCTGACCGCCAACACCACGACCTGACCTGACCTGACCTCCAACACCACGACCTGACCTGACCTCCAACACCACGACCTGACCTGACCTGGACCGTCAACACCACGACCTGACCTGACCTGACCGCCAACACCACGACCTGACCTGACCTGACCGCCAACACCACGACCTGACCTGACCTGACCTCCAACACCACGACCTGACCTGACCTCCAACACCACGACCTGACCTGACCTGGACCGTCAACACCACGACCTGACCTGACCTGACCGCCAACACCACGACCTGACCTGACCTGACCGCCAACACCACGACCTGACCTGACCTGGACCACGAACATCAGCCACGACTGAGAAAGGACTTGAAGGCTTCACTTCCTGAGGTGCTTGAAGAGGCCGTCCTGGCTGCTGGAGAGCTTCCTCAGGTCAGCCATGGAGTCAGTCCTCACATGCTGCATCACAGTACGGTACGCCGGCTGCACCGCCGAGAACAGGAAGCTCTCCAGCGCATCGTTAAGACTGCTGAGAGGATCACCGGCACCCAGCTCCCCAGACCGGAGGACATCTACCGGACCCGCTGCATCCGGAGGGCCAAGGCATCAGCAGAGACGGCACCCTGGACCCTGCCTCTTCACGCCCTGCCCTCAGGAAGACGCTACAGGACAGAGCGCCCCCACCACAAGACTGCAAACCAGCTTCTACCATAGAGCTGTGACAATACTGACCCCCCCCCACACTGACCCTCCTCGTCTCACACACACACTGCACTACCAAACCAGCTTCTACCATAGAGCTGTGACAATACCGACCCCCCCCACACTGACCCTCCCCGTCTCACACACACACTGCACTACCAAACCAGCTTCTACCATAGAGCTGTGACAATACCGACCCCCCCCACACTGACCCTCCCCGTCTCACACACACACACACACACACAACATTGTTGTTATTGTTGTTTTTATATTATATATTTATATTTTATATTGATATAACTGTGCAGCTAGAGGACTGCTCCAACAAAATGTTGTTGTCTTGTACAATGACAATAAAGATTATTCTATTAAATACGAACAATATAAAATTTTGGATAATATAAACAACCTCAACTCAAACGTTGAGATATAAAGTATGATGTAAAGGTTAACGTACCCTGATGAAGGAAACATCTGCGCCAAGCTGTGTGGTTTCCTCTGAGGACAGCTAGGGAGGAAGGAAGGAAGGAAGGCAGGAAGCAGCGACGTAAGGAAAGTCTTTCTCAGATTGAACAAAAGGATAAAGAGGCAAGATGCACACTCACAGATAATGACACAAGACGTATTTCTACTAATGCCTCTGTGGGCATACAGGCAGAGGTGGGTGAATGAATGAATGAATGAATGCATTTTTATTGGTCATAACCAAAGGGTAGGGCAGAAGCTTCAGCTTATATCAAGAGTAACAAACAAATGTCATACATACAGTGAGTTTGCATATACATGCATACATATTACCTACATATCCTGTATATACATACATACACGCCTACACATACCATAAGGGTCAACACTTATATCCAGTACGTTTCTACCATAAGATGGATAATATCCTAAATAATGATGATAACCATAATGAGAATAACAATGTTCATCATCATCTCCATTATCAACATTCTCACAGAGTGATACTACTCAATGTCTGCACTTATATGTGGATGTTGTAAACAAAGGGTGTTTCTCATATATAACTAGAACATAAAACCTCCATCTCAGCATAGATGGATTGTCTAACAGAGAAGGACAGCTCATAGCTCATCAATGGTTTGATTTCAAAACTTGAATGTGACAGTGAGAGAAAATGAAAGGAGGGCTGGGATTATAAGAAATGAATTGTTAAGGATGCTGATCACAGCGTGACTAGAAGAGTTATTGAACATATTGTGTGATAGAAGAAAGACCTAATAAACCAACATTGTGAGCATATGTTATTCATATTTCATACCCGGTGCCCACCAGTCCTACCTTGGCAACCAGGACGGAAATGATTGCGACGGCCATCTTCTGCAGGGTGGCGTCATCATGGCTACTGAGCCAGGTCATTACCAGCTTGGTGGCCAAATACCTGGAAACACATGTTAATACATGTTAATACCTGAGACATTGAAACACATGTTAATACATGAGACATTGAAACACATGTTAATACCTGAGACATTGAAACACATGTTAATACCTGAGACACACATGTTAATACCTGAGACATTGAAACACATGTTAATGAGAAACGTGAGCATTGCTCGGAACAGGAATTTAATGGAATTTAAACAAACATCTCTTTTGTTACAGTGAGTTATGTTAGAAGTCTCGTTTCCATTTTAAAAATAATCTTCTACATGTTTCTGGATTTTGTTGTGGTCACTTTAAGAGCTACAGGAAGTAATGCATGGGGTCAGTTCAGTGCCGTTAATAATGAATGCACAGAGAAGGATTCACAAATGTATTTTGTTATTTATATATAAATGACTCTCTTCTCACAAATACATTTCAATACACACACAAATGGATATCGTATGTAAAAATGTAAAATAAATCTATAAACAACAATAAGTTTCACAAAAACATTTCTGATCCACACACAAATGTGTCTTGTTTTAAATAAATCTGATATAAATCCATAAATATATGAATTTAAAAAATATTTGCAAGGAACTCTCTGTAGCCAATCAGATGCCTCCCTCGTTTTCAGCCAATCACATGACTGCAGTCCCGACCTCTGAAGAATAAGTCCCGCCCCCGAGGCTCCGGTTCCCTATGCAATTCACTAACGGTAATATTATAAGTGTATCTATGGTATCAATAGCTAATCAGTGTCACCTTGCTAATGGTTGAATACTACAACAATAACGATGTAGATTTGTTAGACTCACAGCATTACTTATTTTAATCTAAAGCCTACCCGTTTGAGAGCAGTCCACTACGCTTCGAATTCACCCAAGGCCGAATTAAAAGTACATGTTTTTCTAAATGTGGGTCATCAAAGAGGTTGTAAAGTAGTAACTACGATCTTTATTCATTCATTGCGCCGCGGCCGAACTGATATTCTCTGATATTATGAATCTTAAAGACTGCGTTGGGTCTCCGACTCTCTGGTACTTCCACAACAAGTAAAGACTCGTAGTGGGGATTATCTCGGCCATGGGGGAGAAGGAATTGGGGGGAAAGGAACTTTGGCTTCGACTCTGAACAGCGACAGGAGGAGAAAGGGATTGTTGCCGTATGCGGACTCCCAGAGGAGCTCCTCCATTTTTCCAAACCATAGCTTCAAATGAAAAACGTTTGGATGACATGATCTATGGACCAGTGATGGGCATTAGGGCTCTTTGTAGTGATCCAGATCATCAGCTCACCAACAAGAGCCGACTCTTTGGGCTCCCAAACAGCTCTTCATATTACCACTTATACCTTTTATAATTCAAATGTAGCCCGTTGTGACTTATGATTCGTATGTGTAGGCATATATATATATCACTTCAATTATCTATTGTTCCGAAGTATTCAAAAGTAAAAATGACATTTTCTAATATCAATAAATTGCTGCAGCCAATTGTTTTTGTTGCATTCACGCAGCGCACCCCCCCCCCTCCTCGCTGCTAAATGGTATGACCCTGTCTATCCACACCTTATTGGTTGGTATGACCCGTCTATCCACACCTTATTGGTTGGTATGACCCC
>NW_028177550.1:0-16652 GCF_964030765.1 Micromesistius poutassou | reverse complement strand
GTGGGAGAGCAGTGGAAGGGGTCGCGTGTATCATTTTAGCACCAGTGTGTGATTTAGTATGCAGTGTGGCTGGCGCCCCAGAGGTTGGCAGGTAGCTGGCCATTAGCATGAGCGTTTACAACGATTAGGGGTGTAATTTCTCATTAGGCTTCAGCCACTGACAGACAGGCTAATTGGCAGCCTCTCCAGAATGGAGCCCTGTAAACTGCTGCTGATATCAATTACATAGAAACGGACCATGGGCTCAAAAAGGAGGTGCTTAGCCAAGGGGAAAGAGAGAATGAAGAAAGTGATGAGGGTGCATTTTTCCTCCTCTCCTCCCCTACTCAAATATCGAGAATATATCAAGAGAGGCGTTCAGTAGATTAATTGTCACTCTGAGCCAGCCAGTAAGATGAGGGTTTTTGGAGGGAGCTTGGGACATTTATTTTGAAAAGTTGTCTGTTGCTAACTAATACAAATACAATACTGGACCCTTGAGCAAGATGCCTTGCCCCAACCTTCTTGACCTGTGTCTGTATTCGCTGTATGTCCATTTGGATAGGAACTCGGGCTTAATGGTGACATAGACTGTGTAGATTTTATAGAACGGTTTCAAGACATTTGTTAAGTATGTAACCAAAAAAATACTTTTTTTTGCTTATTCCCTAATCTCTATGACCCATGTCAAGCTGAAGGCCTACAGAGGACAATATTAGTATTCCTCTTTATGAAAGTGAAAGTAGGCCTTTGGCTGACTGTGGGGATTTGACTACGATCCCTAAAGTGAAGACACCAAGCCACATGCTGACTGTCGGCGGAATGACGTTTGTAGTCTTGCGTCATGTAATCCTTTGTAGAAACATGCTCTCAACTTTTTTTTTTAAGAAAAGTATATTCCCCACATGAAATCTTTTTGGTTTACTGCATTGAGCGTGCTATTTACTATTTAAAGAACTGTCACGTATTAATAGACAGAGATATACCGAAGCAATTTCAGGTCTAATGCACATTAAATAATCACTAATTTTCCATAAATTAAAAACATTCAGATTCATATTGGAATCACAGATTAAAATAACTATGCCACAGCTATACCATACTATACTTTTAATTAGTATCCATTGTAACACAGCTCCAAAAAAACATTTTATTGTGATATATTGTCCTTTCCTTTGCTATATTGTCAATATTGAGGAAAGTCCACCATTTAATCTAGAATAAAAAGCGGATGAATCGGTCGGAGAAAGATCACAGGAAACCAGCTGGAAGCAATCGATCCGCTAGACAAACTGTAGTCTGTCGAAAGGGAAGCA
This sequence comes from Micromesistius poutassou, assembly GCF_964030765.1. NCBI lineage: Eukaryota > Metazoa > Chordata > Actinopteri > Gadiformes > Gadidae > Micromesistius > Micromesistius poutassou. The sequence continues at coordinate 15,357 of NW_028177550.1, read as the reverse complement.
ATTAAAGCATCCAGAGACACTCTGTGCCGCTGTTGCACGTGTAATTACCTGTACGTCTACTCACATGAGAGGCGGGTTGAAAAGGGCATTTCCCTTCTCTTCCACCCACCTTTCATGGTCCTCAGAGTGCTAATGAATTCCCCTCGCTCCCTTTGATAGAATGAGGTCAAAGGCTTTTCTTTCAGTTATATCACAAGTGCCGCCATTAAATCACAAAATCAAATGAGAGACAGAGAGAAAGAGAGCGATAAGCACAGAGAGGAGAGAGAGAGAGAGAGAGAGAGAGAGAGAGAGAGAGAGAGAGAGAGAGAGAGAGAGAGAGAGAGAAGATGAGAGAGAGAGAGAGAGAGAGAGAGAGAAGAGAGAGAGAGAGAGAGAGAGAGAGAGAGAGAGATGAGAGAGAGAGAGAGAGGCAGTGAGACACAGAAAGAGAGACTGTAGTGACTCGGGGTAGAGCATATTTACACAGGTTTGTTTGCGAATAATGCCGATGTAGGCTTACCACATATTTTTGAGGTTTTTGCATATTTTTCATGTTTGTTGATGAGGCAGCCTGAAGATAAGATCACAGGCAACACATTTGTGGACAAGCTCAATTGTGCTAACGCGTCTAACCTGGTACTTTGACTGAGAAAACATTGAGTCTTGAGTTTTGAAGTAGGCTACTGAGTTGGACGAATTAGCTTAGGAGGTATAATAGGGAAAGACACTATGAGGACAGTGTTTTTATCTGCAAAAAACAAGTATGCTTGCTAGAATAGTTCGTTTTACTATCTGCCTCTCTCTCTCGCCTTCTCTCGCTCTCTCACTTTCTCTCTCTTTCTCTCTCACTGCCTCTCTTTGCTTCCCCCTCAACACCTCAACTCTCTCACCACTTTATGTCTCTCTCACTCCCTCTCTCTTTTATTGTTCGTGTGACTCATGGCCTCTCCCTCTCTTCTTGTTTTTCTCGCACTCTTATCTCACGGCATGAAGACCACGACTGTAGGGGCATGAAAGAAAAAGCTGTCTGTGTGTTTCTGTCACCATGGTCAAACATGGCCGCCGCAGAATGTGCCTCGCCACTCATTAGTGTTCATCGTCAGGAACAAAGAACACCCCCCCTACCCCCCCTTCACTGATCTGCATATGCTTACTGACGCTTCGTCTCACCGTAACGAGGTATTTAGAAGCCATGTTGGCGTCTTCACTCTGAGATAGTGAAAGTATGAGGTTAAGCAAGATCGTTAAGGAGTCTGAAGTCTGTCGATTGTAGCCTCATTAAAAACACACACACACACACACACACACAGGTGAGAGCACATCACACACAGAGCATTTATGTTCACACATGAAAACAGAAGCAGGTTTTTTTTAATGAGAAAGGGATAATTATGAATTCCAGCTTCATTATTATTCCTATTTTCACTACTAGCCATATCCTGTTTTGATGTCCAATACACTAAATGCCTCCAGGTCTCCAACTTTAGCCATGCAGAAAAACATTAATATAAGAAAAAAATGAATGAATATGGTTGACAAAATTGATTTACTGACGAAATAAAATAAAAAAAATTATTTGTCTTGCTTCATTATTTCTTGTACAACACAACGAGGCAAATCAACACAAAATGTCAAACACGTTTCACAGCCAACAACTCCCCCCCCCCCTCCCATTTTCACATGGCCCCCTATAGTGATCCGGGTGGAAAAGGGTTATTTACCACCTGGAGATGTCTTCAGAGCCACCTCTAATCCCTTTAACCTCTCTCTCTCTCTCTCGCTCTCTCTCGCTCAGATTCAAGCCAAGGGACGGTATTGTTCTTCACAAATGTCTAGCTATAACTTCATATAGCTGTCATTTTAAAGGAATAAACCAACTATAATCTTTTTTTTTATTCTTGAGAATTCTAGTCACAAATTCAAAAAAAGGTTTGAAAAGGCGGGAGGAACCAAGAGGACTTTACTAATCGACACTAAAAGCCGTATGCAGCCTTAAGCAAACTGAACTGTAACCCGACAAAGGGCTAAATGTGAATCAAACAAACCCAATTTAATAACACACAAACCACCAAAGTGTGAACCAAAGTACACACAACCAATATGAAAGCCCATATATTGCTGTACGCTCCACAATCCATCAAATATTATCTTTCTAAGACAGTAAGCCCAGGAAGAGGCATAACGCGTTACAACCCAGAGAAATCTAATCATGAAATAATCTCCACTCATCAGTCGAGGCTTAGACCTGTCGAAGCCCATCAGCTCCTGCCAGGCGATGCCAAATATAGAGCAGGGAGGGATAGTACCGATGTGGTTCTGTGGCAAGGCTCCAGTCTCCAGTCGCCTGGGCACACGTCCCCTACCCCGGGACTGATAAGAGGGACGGTGGGGGGGGGGGGCTAATCTACTATCTTTGATCTCTGCGGCTGCGTGCCGCGGGGTCACAGCCTGTCGGGCTGGGTGAAGGGGTGGAGATGGGGGGTGGGTTAGCACACACCCCGTCCCACTGACCCGACTTTACCTTCAGCGAGGCTTTTGAACTGCTTCCAGACGGAGCTCCCGCACTGGATCCCCTCTGATAACTGGAGGAGGACCTCTGTTTGCTCCGGGTTTTCCTTTCTTTGTTTATGCTTGTTAAAGATAAGTTCTTCAGGGATTGTGTTTAAGTCAAGGAGATTAGATTGACAGGTGGATAGATGGAGAGATACATAGGATAGACAGGACGACATACAGACGGACAGACAAATTGGATGGCTGTATTGACACACAATTTAGCCTACCAAAATAAGGCAACAACCAGTCATGCAAAATACATTGTGTGCACTCGAAACTGGCGGAAGGGTAAAGTTCTATAAAATAAGTTAAATAGGAAAGTTGGGTGACAGCTTGATGTCATCATACTGACTAAAAATCTGAGATCATGTTAAGACAGGCGTTCACTGTGACATAGCATTAAAGATGGTTATTCTTTTCAAAGAAACAGGGCGAGCGGATGGTTCAAAATCCTTTTGAGCATTTCTGAGGCGTTGTTATCCAAAAGATCTTTGAGAAGTCTACCCAGACCCAGAGCGAGCTTTTGAAATACAGGTCTGGCTTTCTGAGATCGACTCTCCCCTTAACTTTGAATTCCTAGCAAAATAAACAGAACTTTCTTCAATGCATTTTGCATTGAGATTTTTTTATTCATGCATTCTTTTGTTTTGAATAGACAGCATTATAGTGGGCCATGTGAGTAGCTGCCAAGCTACCTGTCCCCCTCACCGTGGTAAGGTGAAGTGATGTATGCTAATTGCTGTACTTTTTTGGGAGAGCAGAAAGTAATTAGAGTCATTCATTTGGAGTTGGTGACATGGCATGCTGAATATTGTATGTGCCTGCTACAGTTTCCTCTATAGCAGTCAGTAACAGTAGGTAAATGCCCCTCTCCAATTTGAGCAGGCAGCATATTTAAAAAGAAGTTGATTTTTTTTTTTGTCTGGATGAGACCAAAAATTTATATGCAGACAAACGTCACTGCAGAGTCGATTTGGTCACTGAATGTTTCACTGGTTGAGACCAAGGAGACAGGAAATCTGAAATTCAAATGGGGTAATAAATCTAAATATATTACGCCAGGCTTTATTTTCTGATGTATCATACACAATGTTTGATATCTTTGATACATCGATATATTTGTTAGTCCCCCATCTGCGGGGACTTCGGAAGTTACAAAATCTTGAAGTTGCAAGATGTGTTCCAAAATGAACCCAGGCTTATATAAAGTTACCCAGTGGATCAGCTCCACCACTAAACTACCAAATTATCCAAATCAATTAACATAAATACCAAGCTCAACCAGCCAAAACTCATAACATTATCATAAAATAATAATGATACATTACAACTTGATCTAGATCTATACGACATTCACATAATCTGTGTTTCAAGAACACAATAAAGTACCCTTCTCCCTTTAATGAGATTCCTAAGACATCCCGTGCCATAAAGACAGCAAGGGAAATGCGGACTTGACCTGAGGGAATGAACAAAAGTTTGTCTAGACTATTGATTATTACTGTGAGTGACTGTATGAAGAACATAACGCTAGCAACGTACATACAACATCACGGATGCGGTTAAACTATGCAACTAAAACAGTAAATGTGCCACTGTTATGACGATTTATTTAATTTTGTCAAAAAATGCAAACAGCGCAAATCATGTGTGGTAGCACACTCTATGCGTTCACAAAAAGCATTCACCTTTATTCATGATTGCTATAAAAAACTATCAAAAAGGAGAAAAAAATACTTGAACCAAAAATACTTGAACCACAGTGACTAGAGCAATCACTATCTGGATTTTTACTGATTGGGACTTTTACACAGTGGATGAAAGAACTTGATGACTTGAATACGGATTACAAAGAAAACGTACAATGTCTAAAATTGTATTTTGGCTCTCATGCTGTATCTCTTAGTCCAAAGTGCTTGTCACTATGTACTGACTAGTGACAATTGTGAATCGCTTTGTCACAGTGTGTGTGTGTGTGTGTGTGTGTGTGTGTGTGTGTGTGTGTGTGTGTGTGTGTGTGTGTGTGTGTGTGCTGACGCTTTTATTCAAAGCGACTTACAATAAGTGCATTCAACCATGAAGATACAACCCAGAAAATGCAAGAATCATGAGAGCACATAAAATTCATCAAAACAGCAAACTGCTTCAAGTGCTACAATTTACAATGTGCAGCTGAAACAGATGAGCTCTCAGTCTGCGACAGAAGACGTTTAGGGTCTCTGCCGTCGTGATGTCAGCGGGCCGCTCGTTCCACCGTTGCGGAGCTAGGACAGCAGACCATCGGGATTGTGTTAAGCAGCAGCTGGGGCCCATCCTAGTTAGGGAGTAGGAAGATGTTTGGCAGTCATGGAGCCAGAGCTGTTGCTAAGCTTTTGGGGTACTTGGGGCCCTACGCGCTCTGCGTACTCTGCCGTATGGGGAGCGGCGGCACTGCATGGAGCATTGTGGACAGGCTGGGGGGGGGGGTGTGGTTTGACCACGTCCTGGATGTAGGCTGGGTGCATGGGAGGACTTGGGTGGGCTGAAGAGCAGCTGTTGCATTCTGGGTGAGCTGCAGAGGGCGACCGGCACGGACAGACCGGCCAGAAGCAGTGGTGGCAAAAGTACATTCTTTATTAAAAGTAGAAGTGCTGATTCCACTTCCTTAATTAAGTACGAGTGCTGAAGTATAGGCTCTGAGATGTGGTATAGAGCATAAAAGTATGAAAGTAAAAAGTAGCCCTCTGACATTTCTACAAGATGTTTCTGTGCAAAGCTGAAACACACGTCATATTAATACAATTCGTAGACTGCTCAAGTTAAACCATTCTCAAATAAAATTAAGAATTTAGTGAAAATAGTGAAAATTAACTCCACTCCAATTATCAAAACTGTTTTCAATGTCAGCAACAGAACTCGATTCATTTTGATCAATGAGAACACATTATTATACCTTGAACTCTTCTGTTAGAAACTCATCTCTACACGACTACCAAAATCTTTTTAGGTTGGCACAAGACACAATGCATTCGCCAAGAATCGTTCTTAGAGCCAACAACTTCCCTCCTAAATAATACCATGGCTGGGTAATGTCTTGTTGTCGTCTTGTCACGTCTGTGCTGCGTGATATGAACTGAGTGATGAACCAAGCTAACATATTTTTCATGTGTCATTGTCCCATCCATCTTGGCTGAAATCTGTCTTGATGTTGGGAAGGCCCGCAATGTAACCAAATAAAATAAAAACAATAACGCCATTTCAACGCATTTAAACAAAAAGTAACAAGCCTGCTTTAAAGACATTAGGAGAAGAAAGTACAGATATTTGTGTTCAACTGTAGGGAGTAAAGGTGAAAAGTTGAATACTCAAGTAAAGTACATATACCTGAAAACTGTACTTACGTTTTACAACAGAGAATTTACTGTACTGTGTTACTTTCCACCTTTGGCCAGAAGAGGGTTAGAGCAGTCTAGACGTCAGATGAGAAGAGGCTGGAGCAGAGCCTGCGTGGCATTGTGGGGGCGGAACGGTCGAATCCTCCTGACAGCGCGGTGCTCGACTCCGCAGGAGCTGGCAGCGAAGGAGCGCCAGCCATCCAGGACCCAGCCAGGCTCCTGGCCGTCAGACCCCACACAGGTCTTGATCTTGATGGAGAAGTCGTGGGTGGCGGACGCCTTTGCCCGGAAGGAAGAGAAGCTCAGTGTTATCGAAATTGAGTTCCAGGCATGTGTGTGTGTGTGTGGCTGCATAGCTGACAGATGAGTTCCGTTAGCTGATAGAATAGCTCATGTTATATCGACACACACACACACAGACACACAGACACACACACACACACACACACACACACACACACACACAGACAGACAGACAGGCGCATAACACAAACACACATACTTACACACACACATGCATGCATGCCTGCAAATGCATGCACCTAAAACACATTAACCCTCCCAGATTCAGCCTCTTATGGTGTGTAACCCTTAAGGGTTAGCGACGGCAGTGGCAGATGGTGGTTTCAGTGGTAGGCAGCAGGTGTTGCTAGCTTCCAGTGAGCAGACGATGTTGGCTGGAGTGTGAGCTAATGTTTTGGCAACATTTTCCCAAAATAAGCCAACCCGTTGTAACATTACAGAGCACATCTTCTTTTGACATGGACCCTATCTGCTAATTAAATGATTTTAGGGATTTAAAAGTCAACATTAAAGCAACATCTTGTATCACAGTATCTGGTGCAATCAAAGGCAAAAATGCTTTTTCCCATGGTCTTACAGGGTTGTCGGCAATCGAATTACGGGAGTTAGTATGCAGATTTATTCATTATATGCATGGAATGCAATTAAGTCACATAATATAAGCCACATAATATAAGACAATGGCAAAGACTTAGGGGTGATTTCTTTTTTTAAGAAATATAACTGAAATATAACTGAATGTGATGGTAAGGATTAAGAGAAAGAAAGAAAGGAGAGAAAAACATCAGATTTATATAATTATATATATAATATATATATACTGTATATACTGTGTGTATATATATATATATATATATATATATATATATATACTATATACACATCACAGTCCCACCACGAAAACAATGTAAATCATGTGATAAAAGTGTGTTATTCAACTCCAGGAGGGAGACAAGGACACTCAACACAATAAGCTCTTATTTTCTATCACTATCGAGGTGTATGAACCCTTCAGCCCACAGAACAAACGCAGTGGGAGGATGAACAAATGCCGCCAAACTCCAGAAGTGAACATCAGGCAATTTGAGCCAAAATAGAGGGTGGAGGTTTGAGGCGATATGGAGGGTGGAGGTTTGAGACGTGCTCCAGCCGCGCCACAGGTTCTGTGCCTCTATCTGTCTACGACCTGCTGGGTTGCAGGGAATCAGGGAACAGCATCACAGCTGGGGAGCATTTGGTCGCTACTCACAAAACCAAGAAAGAAAAGAAGGAGAGTGTGTGTGTGTGTGTGTGTGTGTGTGTGTGTGTGTGTGTGTGTGTGTGTTGTGTGTTTGTGAAAAGTTGTGCTGCAACTTCAATACCAACAATCAATACCCATCCTTTGTTCATTTAGTCCCGCCCGCCTTGTATCCCGTTTTACTAAGAAATGTGCAGTGTTACAAAAGCTTTAAATGTGATTTCACTCCATAGACTTATTATAGATTACTTCTAAAATCTTTCATTGTGTGAGCACTTGAATGCCGTTTACCCCATAGACCCTATCCTGTTACCTTGGTTGCCATAATCCGATCAGGGAAGGCAGAGGTAAACAAATGGCTGTACCTTCCCTTTAACCTCGTCCCCAGGCATTCTCATCTCCCCAGTGTTATTGGCGAGCTTTATTGAGTGTTGAATGAGCCTTATTGACGAGAGGGCGGGACTTCCAAGCACGCTTCGAAGGGAGCGATATCCGTTGAAGTGACCGTTGGGTTTAGCGGACAGACGCGAGAGCGCGGGAGGGACTGCCGATCGACCGATCTCCGTCGGATGTTTTGGATTTTGGTTTGTCAAACGGTTCGCTTCGTGGAACGTTAAAGGTCCCATGACGCGCCACCAGGTGTGAGTGGGATTAGCCGTTACAAGCCGTTTTGGAAATCTGCCCCTTATCACGTCACAGGTGGGCGTGTCCACCTAGATGTGTGACGGATAGATGTGATAGACGGATAGATGGATAGATGCCCACTTGTAGGAGAACCTAGTCAACGGCCAGAGTGCCGCAAAGGATCCTGGGAGGGTTTGGACCATAAAAGGCAATAAAAAGGCAGTTCTCGCAGTTGTGCGGTGTAAGGTGCACAAGAACTGTAGTTCACGTTTGAAACCCTGCTCCCTTGTGGTTCCTTTGACGACGCTACTATATACATTCAGAGTAATTTTCAAACCCAAAAGTGAAATTATCGGAATCAACAACGCCTCTTCTTCCTGAGGAAAATCTTTTCAACTCCAGGTCCGCCGATCTTTCCTCCAGTAAGGTCCGTTTCATCCACCATGACCGCCCGGTTTGTTTCCATGAGCACCTGCCACGGCGACCCTCTCGACACGTTAACCTGCGTGAGCAGTTAAGGGATCACACACGGTTCAAGACACGACACGTGCTGAGCCACCACTACCACGCCTTCCCTCGGGACGCAGCCACAGGTCACTCCCATTCAGAACCAAGCACGCCGTATCTTATTTTGTCCCCACATCCTTCAGACTACTCAACTCCTCCTAGTTATTTTAGTAATGGATGCGGCTTCACTAAAATAATGGTTCAGTAAAGTTATTTAACATTTAAGATCAGATTTGGACACTTCACACTGCTTTTTTTGTTTTGTTTACATGTATTGTTTTCCGTCTCACTGTAACTTGTACTATGCACGAATGTTCTGAATGGAAAAATAAGGTTTGTTTAATTTAATTGATTTCAATTTAAAACTCCTGCAGTAGATCCGGATAGCGCTTCTATTAATGACCATCTCTCAGCCTACTTTCCTATATACTGTATATCTGCCTTGAGGCCAAAGCTGTGTTAGGAATATTAAGGAATATTAAGAATTAAGAATCTCAGGGGTAAGTTTGGTTTGGTTAAAACCCCAGTGTCCGAAGCCTGCCTGCAGGCATCGTTGGGCAGGATCGCTTACTCCCGACCTGCACCTGTAAGACATGTATCTAAATAAACTCGCTCCGGATGAAAAGGTCCGCTAAATGTCGAAATAGTAAGGCCCCCTCACTGTCAGAAAGTGCCTACCTCACAGATTGAAACAATACAGAAAACAACCACAGATATAAAGCCAGGCAGTTACTATCTTTTGTTACGAAGCATCATTAAGAATAAGTATTCCAAGTCCCTGGCCAGAAAAGCAAATACATTCTCTCTTTTCTCCGTCTCACTTCCTCCTCCCTTTCTCTGTCTATCTCAGGCTCAATCTCTGTCTATCCCTCATCTCTCCACCCCTTCCTCCTTCTTGATCTTGCTCGCTCTCTCTCTCTCTCTGGCCCTCTCCCTCCCACTCCCTGTGATCGACGGGTCGTGTAGGTGGGAGATCTAGTTATCTATGGCAGGGTGCTGGCAGAAGAACAGTACAGAATATTCAATCCCTGTATTCAAACATCAGTGGCAGTTCCAGGCCAAGCTCTGCTGCATGCTGAAGGCTATTAAATAAATAAAGACGCTGACGCGCCGCACAGCCAATCGACCTGAATGATCTGCCCGGAGGGACCGGAAGGGAGGGAGATTATCATGGGATGCATAAGGTTTGGTACTGCATGTCTTTAAGTGTTATAGACAGAGAGAATGTGTTTGAGTTAGTGTGTTTTATTACGTTATGGCTCGGAAGCCGTGACGAAATATGGAGACAGACCAAAAATAAAGTGTTTTACTTTCATAAATAATTGTAAGCGTTAGTTAAAAGTCTTGACAGTAGCACATGTTGTCACGAGAAAGCCAGCCCCCCTTCTGAGGCCGAAGGCGTGGCTTTAAGCACACCGTCACACGTGTGCACGATTAACTTGAATGTGCACCACGCAAAGACCATCGCACTGCCACTGGGGGTGTAGAGGAGCAGAACAGTGTTTCGCAAAATATGTATGTGTGTGTGTGTGTGTGTGTGTGTGTGTGTGTGTGTGTGTGTGTGTGTGTGTGTGTGTGTGTGTGTGTGTGTGTGTGTGTGTGTGTGTGTGTGTGTGTGTGTGTGGGGGGGGGGGGTTTCAGTGCATCAGGGAGTGTGGATGTGTGTGTGTGTGTGTGTGTGTGTGCGTGCATGTGTAGGTTTCAGTGCATCAGGGAGTGTGGATGTGTGTGTGTGTGTGTGTGTGTGTGTGTGTACGTGCTCATGCACATGCATGTGAATATGTGTGTGTGCATGCATGTTTGTCAGAATTGCACACATGCTCACCAGTGTGTGCTTATTGGTGTCTCTTCCACATCATTTCCATCCCTATGATCTTATTAGAGACACTTCAAAGGTTAAACTTTCCATTCAAAACTTGGAAAAATGGAACAAAGCTGACATTGTCAGATGTATTTCCCAGTGTCTGAACAGTTCCCAGTGTTCGTGTTTGTGTTGTTCGCCAAAGGCATTGGCCCTGGTATCTGTGTTCTGAGACTAAGTGGAGTTGACTGTACGCAGATTCCTGCAAGATGCCAGGGTTATTATTATTTCAATATGACAGCCAAGTCACTGTATCCCGCTTCCAATGACACTTGGCAACATCCAAATACCAATACTGTCTCCCCACCAATTCAATAGCGCCCCCCACACACACACTCTCTCTCACACTCTCACACACACACACACACACACACACACAAATCAATAGCACAACGTCAAACCAAAACCAATCAAGTTTCTGTGGTAAAGTACAGGAAACAGCCTTGGTAATCATTCACTTAAATAGCACCAAGCGTCAAATCAATAATTAAAACAGGTCTGTTGTAGCTCCCAACTGTTCCACTTCACAGAATCCGCAAAGAATGCAGAATCTGCGATGCTGTACCACATGTGATGTCTACATAACTATTTACTATTAAGTCATCTAGTTCTAGCAGACTCTCATAACCAAAGAGAATAACAGTGAAGTCAGATCCACGTCATTGAGGAGCAGGCTGGGGTAGGGGAGTCTTGCTTAAGGATGCCTGCAGGTTCTACTTCATGTAGGCGTAGCCTTATGGGCATGTCGCATGCGCATGCTCGCTCGCACGGGACAAGCCCTTAAGGCAAAGCCTAGACGGCGTAGCCTACAATCATAGAACTAGAGTTATAATATCACAGCTATCGTTACGTTATGGACATTTGGGGATCAGGCCCGATACACCAGAGCTGGTGGCCGATCCCTATGATCCGCAGTATAATGTATCTGGCGGGCATCGTGCTACAAGGGAGGCCTGGAATGGAACAGTTTGGCCATTGGGCGATGGAACCCAAAGCCTTCCACTGGGGGTGGAACCAGCAGACTCCACTACCCGCTCTGTTATCCACAGAGAAATCCGAGACAAGACGGCTCTCTCTGTGTCTCCCTCCTGAACTCTTTTTTGGGGCAGATTCCAGGAGAGAAGAGTTCACCCAGAGAGACACACACACACAGACACACACACAGATACACACACAGACACACACACACACAGAGACACACACAGACACACACACACAGAGACACACAGAGACACACACAGAGACACACACAGAGACACACAGAGACACACACACAGAGAGAGACACACACACAGAGACACACACAGAGACACACACACAGAGACACACACACAGATACACACACAGACACACACACACAGAGACACACACACAGAGACACACAGAGACACACACACAGACACACACAGAGACACACACACAGAGAGACACACACACACAGAGACACACACACAGAGACACACAGAGACACACACACAGAGACACACAGAGACACACACACAGAGACACACACAGACACACACAGAGACACACACAGAGACACACAGGTCCCCAGGGTGCTCGTCCAGGTCACAGCCTCAGCTGTTCATTTGATACTTCATGAGTGACGCGGGCGCTGCCCTCCGCCCACTCTCTGTCTTATTCTCCCTGAGTTATTTACGGACCGCACACACACACACACACACACACACACACACACACACACACACACACACACACACACACACACACACTTATGGGTACAGAACACACTTTCATCCACTTGCACACGAAACACAAACGCAAATAATTGGAACACACAAATATTGCCGAATGGAGCCCACAGATGCACATACACACTTGACACACACACACACACACACACACACACACACACACACACACACACACACACACACACACACACACACACTCATGTGTACAGAACACTGTGAAACTGGAGTGTATGTCATTTTCAGACGTAGTAATAATACAGCCTTGGTTTGGTTATGAAGGGTTTCGGTGCTTACCCATTTATTATTTTGGATGTGTTCTGCTTGTCAACTACTCTGCAAGGAACAGTGGCTTCACGTTCCGAGGACATGCAGTCCCAGTCCCAACGCAGTAATGACTTCTGGCTAACAGTCAAGTCCTCATGTTGGTGCGTTACATTCACATACATGCATACACACATATGTATGTACATGCATTCATACATTCATATCTACATAAATACATACATACACACATACATACGTTAATATATACATACATTAATATCTACATTCATAAGTAGATACATACGTATAAACATAGATATTTAAGTCAATTATTATAAACATATATATATGTATGTATATATCTATCTGTTTCATAACATGCTTATATGATACGTGATTTCAGGACAGCATGACGTTTTCTCTCTCCTGCTGTTGACCTACCTGTGAAGCTGTTATCTTTTACACGAGTGGACACGGTACCGTTATATCCTTACTTTTGTGCCTTGAATGTCTACAAAGACCAGCGTCAAGTGTCTCAAGCGTATCAGTGCTGCCTCTTAACATTCAAAATTAAATTTTCCAGTGTGAAATTTGTGTGAGTTTGTGCCTGAGTTGTGTTGAATAACTGAAGTTGAACTTGTGGAGCAATACCAGACCTCTAGCGTAAACAAAGACAGACAGACAGACAGACAGACAGACAGACACAATCATATACATTATTCAATCTCTGTTGCAGATTGAAAACCCAAACAGCTGCCAAGTGATGGCAGTATGTAGCAACACCAGTGCAGCCTTTCAGAGACAGAGCACAAGGCTGCCCCCCCTCCCCCCTCCCCCCCGGTATATTTAAATTACAACAACACCAGAAAGACTTTATGAAGCAATTATACTTTATAAATGTGAGTCCATTTGTATCTCCCAGGGGTACGGTGGCCCGGCATGGCCAATTTAAGACAGCCCATTCCGTTTGTGAGCACAGTGCGGCCAAGAGGTCCATGCTAATTTCTGCTTTGAGTGAGCAAGCTCTGATTACACTCTGTATTTATTCCAAAGCTCATTGCCCTGTTGTCCCTGGAATCAGCATGCAAATGAAGGGTGGAGAATTGTCGCTGTTGTCAAGTGGTGCCTGGTAAACATTTAGATTGCGGAACCATGAAGGCATAATCAGACGTGAATCAGGATAGTTGTGTGGGGGGGGGGGGCACAGGTTAAGAGAAAAGTTTGTGTGTGTACGTGTGTGTGTGTGTGTGTGTGTGGGTGTGTGTGTGTGTGTGTGTGTGTGTGTGTGTGTCTATCAGTGTGTGTGTGTGTGTGTGTGTGTGACTGTGTATGCCTATTCCTGTGCAGGCGTGCACACATGCATTGGTGAATGCCTGTGTGTGTGTGTGTGGATTGGGTAGAGACAGGATAGTGTGGTTGTGGGTACCTTGGATTGTTAAGACTCATGCACACAAAATTCCTCATTCACAGTCCTTTGTGCACCCAGAAAACGATCTATTCGGCTGTCCGACCACATTGAAAAGGAAGTAAAAATAAGGACTTGCTTTGACATTGACAAAGTGGGATAATTAAGGTTTTAGCCTGTAGGTATATTTTCTACAGATCGGTCGTGTGACAGGAGCTAGGGGAGACGGTGAGGCGAGTGGACACCTCGCACCAACAGCCCTGCTGTGCGTCCGTATTGAACTCACGCCGAAATTGGGATGTCACCTCCCAACCCGACCATCTCCACTCCTCTCTCTTTCTTGTCCCTTCTAGGGAGCCACACACCATCACTCACTGGTTCAGGTCCTCTTCACAGAGGAGTAAGTCCAGTAAACAGTTGTTGAGCTGTTGGTGTCAACATCGTTCCAGATGCACCACTGGAATAAAAAGCCTGAGGATCTTAGGCTAACAACATCAGTGTCTTCTTTTAAATCTCTTAAAATCCCTTTTTTTATACACTTGCTTTTAATGGACGCTGGCATTTCTTAACATGTGGTTTGCCTTTAATATGTTGTTTTTATTGATAAATATTTTTATATACACAGTGTTCTTTCTGTAGTTTGTATTTTTTCTTGCCTCTGCTTCATTCAATATTAAGTGCTTTGTGAACTGTATTTCAGAAAAAAACTTATTTTTGATTACAAAATAAAGGTTAGTATTATCACATTGCCCTTTATTCAACTGCACTTAACTCTGTGGCATTGTTGGATCTACCAGCTTTAAAGGTGCACGCTGGCTGCCCTAACAAACACCAACACCCGGGGTGTCCCCCGGCACAGCATACAACTCAACCAACGGCCATTCCACATGTTTGCCAACAAGGAAACGTTTGCCCCCCGCGGCCACAGCCTCAGCTTCGGTTTATTTATTTGGACTTGCAGAATGACATTGGCGTTTATTTGTTTTATCTAAAGAATACCCAACTAGGTTGATTGCTACCAACATCAGGAAGACATTACAGGTACACCATTTTCCAAACATTCAATTATATAATTGCTTACTGCTCCCAAATATCCATGTAACTCTACCTACTGCTGTAGGGAGCTGAGCGGTATTCCACAAAGCCGGTTTTATCACTTACCCAGCTAAGTTAACCCAGGGTTAGCGGCAACCCTAGCTTTTCCGTTCCAAAATGAACACGGTATGTAAGTTGCTATAGAAACATATGCTCTCAATCAAACCTGGTCGGAGCAGGTGCAAAACCTGCTCCGACCAGGTTTGATTGAGAGCATATGTTAAGTAGGTTAAACGCAGGTTAAGTTTGGAAGATAACCTGGTTTTGCTCAGAGTAGGCTATTTAAACCCGCGTTTATCACAGCTTTTACGTGTTCACCTGTTGATATCGGAGCGCAAATAATTTGTGCAATTGACAGAGAGATTAATTAGACCACGGCTCGACATATTGTCCTTTCCGGATGACTTTTTGCTGGAGAGATATAGTTTTTCATGTGA
>NW_028177551.1:0-13444 GCF_964030765.1 Micromesistius poutassou | reverse complement strand
AAAGTTAAGTTGTGTCCGGCGTGGTTGTAGTCCACGAACCCGCTCCCGAGGGGGACACTGATCAGCATTTCGCTGTGTGTGTCGCTCCTAATGATGAAACCTAATGACGACCCACCCATGGTGGAGAGGTTATTTTCTACGACCCGCCCACGTTGAAGAGGTACTTTTTTAGATGGAAACGCGACGTGCCTGGAACCAAACCGAGTCGAGTCAAGTCGAGTCGAGTCGAGCTGGTACTGTCGGTGGAAAAGCGACATATGTCTGTTCAGTGTCACTCTTTCACACATGACGACTCATCCTCCTTCTTCCCCCGTCTGTCCACAACAGGTCGCCACGACAACGGTCACCACGACAACGGTCACCACAACGAACACAACGATCGGCGCGGTGGTCACCACGGGCCCTACCGTGACCACTACTACTCCCACGGGGGCCACCACCCGGACCCCCACCACCCTGACCCCCACCATCCTGACCCCCACCACCCCGACCCCCACCATCCCGACCCCCACCACCCTGACCCCCACCATCCCGACCCCCACCACCCCGACCCCCACCACCCCCCCAGGAAGAGCCCGTCCCACAACAAGCCCAGCTCCTTCTCGGCCGACCAGACGGCCAAGACCCTGCAGACACTGAAGGAGAGGCTGGAGAACCTGCAGGTAAGAGCCTACAGGTGAGACCAGCGCTGGTTAGGGGTACTGGACTGAGACCAGTGCTGGTCTCAGGGGTACTGGACTGAGACCAGTGCTGGTCTCAGGGGTACTGGACTGAGACCAGTGCTGGTTAGGGGTACTGGACTGAGACCAGTGCTGGTTAGGGGTACTGGACTGAGACCAGTGCTGGTCTCAGGGGTACTGGACTGAGACCAGCGCTGGTTAGGGGTACTGGACTGAGACCAGTGCTGGTTAGGGGCACTGGACTGAGACCAGCGCTGGTTAGGGGTACTGGACTGAGACCAGCGCTGGTCTCAGGGGTACTGGACTGAGACCAGTGCTGGTAAGGGGTACTGGACTGAGACCAGTGCTGGTTAGGGGTACTGGACTGAGACCAGTGCTGGTTAGGGGTACTGGACTAGAGGATGTTGAGGTGACGTATTAGTGGATGGATCCGGATGGATCCGGATGGATGTCTTGGTAGGGATGGTCTGGACGGAATGTTCAGGGAGGAATGTTCTTGAAATGGACAGTTGTGAAATGAGTGTTCTGGAAGTAATATTCCAGACTGAATGTTCTGGAACGTTGAGGCGGAGTGACGTAAGAGAGGAGCGAGGAGGCGAAGGTTAGGCTAGACGATGGTTTGACTGAATCAGGGTCACTTAACGCGCCTCATTAAAGGGTGCCACAAAAGCTTTGTCAATGAGCTCCCAGGGAACCACTGGTTGATGTGTCTGTGTTCCCAGTGATCCACAGGCTCCCAGTGAACCACTGGTTGATGTGTCTGTGTTCCCAGTGATCCACTGGTTCCCAGTGATCCACCGGCTCCCAGTGAACCACTGGTTGATGTGTCTGTGTTCCCAGTGATCCACCGGCTCCCAGTGAACCACTGGTTGATGTGTCTGTGTTCCCAGTGATCCACTGGTTCCCAGTGATCCACTGGCTCCCAGTGAACCAGCTCTGTGTGTTTGTGCCCTCAGGCCAGGAACTCCTCCAGCTCCTACTCCAGCTCCCTGAGGGATCTGCTGCAGAGGAAGATCAACGCCCTGGAGGAGCAGCTCCACCACCACTACAGGGGCCACCACAACGACCACCACGGCAACGCTCGTCATGACGACCACCGCGGTACGGGTCACCATGACGACCACCACGACGACCACCATGACGATCGTCATGACAACCACCACAGCAACGGCCGTCATGACGACCCTCATGATGACCACCATGACGACCACCGCGGCAATGGTCGTCATGACGACCATCACGATGAACACCGTAGTCCAGGCCACAAGGACGATCACCATGACGACCATCCCAATACAGGCCACAATGACAATCACCGTGACGACCACCACAACAGCCATCGCACCAATCAGCACAACAACCACAGATACCCCCCCCGTAGCGGCCACAGCCCCCGCCCCTACGACCACCACAGCAGCCGGCACTACGGCCGCAGTCAGGGCCGCCCCAGCAACCACTGGGACGACCACCACCCCAACCACCACCCCAACCACCACCCCAACCACCGGGGGCCTGGTCGCCATGACTACCATCACGGAGATCACCACGGCTCTGGTCACCACGACGACAACCACAGCTCCGGTCACCATGACGACCATCACGGCTCCGGTCACCATGACGACCACCACGGCGCCGGTCACCATGACAACCACCACAGCTCCGGTCACCATGACGATCACCACGGCGCCGGTCACCACGATAATCACTACGGCTCCGGTCACCACGGCAACCGCCACCGCGCCGGTCACCGCGACGATCATCACAGCTCTGGTCACCACGACGACCACCACAGCTCTGGTCACCACGACGACCACCACAGCTCTGGTCACCACGACAACAACCACAGCTCTGGTCACCACGACAACAACCACAGCTCCGGTCACCATGATGACCACCACAGCTCTGGTCACCACGACGACCACCACAGCTCTGGTCACCACGACGACCACCATGACGACCACGACGGAGGACACCACAACGACCACCAGGAAGTACCCCGCCACAGGAAGAAGCACCCCCCTGTGCGGCTGCAGTACCCCAGCACCCCCCCAGCGGCCCCCCACGGGGCGGGGGCCCCCCACGGGGAGGGGGCCCCCCACGGGGCGGGGGCCCACGGCAAGCTGGACACGGTCCTCAGCCACCTGCACCACCGGACCCCCGAGACCGGTACGGACGCTAGCCCGGTCTACAGCCCCACCAGGGTGGACCCGGTCCATGTAGTCCGGTCTACAGCCCCACCAGGGTGGACCCGGTCCATGTAGTCCGGTCTACAGCCCCACCAGCCTCCCAGGGTGGACCCGGTTATTATTATTATTATTATAGACCAGACGGTGGACCTGGTCCACCGTCTGGTCTATAATAATAATAATAATAATCCATTTGATTTATGTAGCGCTTCACACTGAGGGGTGGTGGTGGTAAAACTAACAGACATACAGCACTGACCCACGGGTGGATAGGAGGGGGGGGGGGGCTAAGAGAAGGCAGTAGATGAAGATGGGTCTTGAGGTGGGATAGTCTCTGATGTCTTGGGGAGGGAGTTCCAGAGCCTGGAGCTGCCCTGGAGAACGCTCTGTCCCCAAAACTGAGAAGGTTGGACTTGGGGGTGGAGAGAAGAGAGGGCTGGTCGGGGGAGGTTAGGATCTTATTGTTGATCCGGAGGAGGAGGAGGAGGAGGTCCTTTAGGGCGGGGGTGATGAGGTGTCAGTGAGTAGTCGGGCGGATGTGTTCTAGACCATTTGGAGTCTGTTGATGGAACTAGCTTTGACGCCGCAGAGGAGTGAGTTGCAGCAGATGAAAGCGTGGACCAGTGTCTCAGCGAGGAAGGGCCTGATCTTTGCGATATTGCGAAGGTGGTAAAAGGAGGATTTGGGACCGGAGCCAGCGGAGTGCAGTGCCTTCAACACCGAGATATTTGAGTCTAGTGAGCACGATGTTCTGGCTCACGGTGTCGAAGGCGGCACTCAGGTTGGGGAGAATGAGGATGTTAAGGGCACCGGTGTCAGCAGAGGTGAGAAGGTCCTTCAGTACTTTGAGGAGTGCGGTTTCTGTGCTGTGGAGTGGAGTGGCCGAAAACCGGACTGGAGGGGTTCAAATAGGTGATTGGGATGCAAGTGGGCCTGGAGTTGTGTGGCGACGAGGCGTTCCAGGGTTAGGAGGCGGAGGGGGTCAAAGGTTAGTGAGGTAGGACCTCAGCAGGGGGGTGGGAGGGGGTCAAAGGTTAGTGAGGTAGGACCTCAGCAGGGGGCTGGAGGGGGTCAAAGGTTAGTGAGGTAGGACCTCAGCAGGGGGGTGGGAGGGGGTCAAAGGTTAGTGAGGTAGGACCTCAGCAGGGGGGTGGGAGGGGGTCAAAGGTTAGTGAGGTAGGACCTCAGCAGGGGGCTGGAGGGGGTCAAAGGTTAGTGAGGTAGGACCTCAGCAGGGGGCTGGAGGGGGTCAAAGGAGCAGGTTGTGGTTTGGATGAACTGATGAGTTTAGAGATGATGGAGAGGGCGGGGGATGGGGGGGGGCTGGTCAAGAGGGATAGGCTATAGTCCCGTCACCCTCCCAGGCCCAGGGTGGACCTGGTCCATCCACCCGGTCCATCACTAGTCTGGCCCAGGGTGGAGCCCTGAGCCAGGATCAGTCTTCCAGTCTGAATAGAACCGGTCCACAAGGTGTTGTGATGGTAGCTCAGTACTAACAGTAGTAACATGGGCCCTCATCATAGTATTAACAGTAGTAACATGGGCCCTCATCATAGTATTAACAGTAGTAACATGGGCCCTCATCATAGTATTAACAGTAGTAACATGGGCCCTCATCATCGTATTAACAGTAGTAACATGGGCCCTCATCATCGTATTAACAGTAGTAACATGGGCCCTCATCATAGTATTAACAGTAGTAACATGGGCCCTCATCATAGTATTAACAGTAGTGACATGGGCCCTCATCATAGTATTAACAGTAGTGACATGGGCCCTCATCATCGTATTAACAGTAGTAACATGGGCCCTCATCATCGTATTAACAGTAGTAACATGGGCCCTCATCATCGTATTAACAGTAGTAACATGGGCCCTCATCATCGTATTAACAGTAGTGACATGGGCCCTCATCATAGTATTAACAGTAGTAACATGGGCCCTCATCATAGTATCACTTTGTTCCACCCGCCCCTCAGCGGAGACCCACAACAAGACGCCCCAGGACCCGGACGTGTTCCAGATCAGCTTCCCCGTGCGGACCAGCTACATGCACGCCCGCATGAAGGGCGTGGTCCTGAAGGAGCTCTTCGCCCTCACCGTCTGCCTGTGGCTGCGGGGCGGGGCCGGGGGCCCGGGCCTCGGGACCCCCTTCTCCTACTCGGTCCCGGGCCAGGCCAACGAGCTGGTCCTCATCGAGTGGGGCAGCAACCCCATGGAGCTGCTCATCAACGACAAGGTACCGCAGAATGGAAAACAGACATATTAAAAAACCTCGGCCTGAGCAAGTTTCTATTCTGAAAGCTAGACAATAGAAAATAGAGAAGAAGGACATAAAGGAGAAACACCAGAATGTCGTCAAGAAACCTTTAGTGCCGGTGAAGGGGACACTGCTGAAGAAATGTCTGGGAGGGGGTACACCTGTATCTTAGAGAGGGTACACCTGTATCTTAGAGAGGGTACACCTGTATCTTAGAGAGGGTACACCTGTATCTTAGAGAGGGTACACCTGTAATCTTAGAGAGGGTACACCTGTATCTTAGAGAGGGTACACCTCTATCTTAGAGAGGGTACACCTCTATCTTAGAGAGGGTACACCTGTATCTTAGAGAGGGTACACCTGTATCTTAGAGAGGGTACACCTGTATCTTAGAGAGGGTACACCTGTATCTTAGAGAGGGTACACCTCTATCTTAGAGAGGGTACACCTGTATCTTAGAGAGGGTACACCTGTATCTTAGAGAGGGTACACCTGTATCTTAGAGAGGGTCCACCTGTATCTTAGAGAGGGTACACCTGTATCTTAGAGAGGGTACACCTCTATCTTATAGAGGGTACACCTGTATCTTAGAGAGGGTACACCTCTATCTTAGAGAGGGTACACCTGTATCTTAGAGAGGGTACACCTGTATCTTAGAGAGGGTACACCTGTATCTTAGAGAGGGTACACCTGTATCTTAGAGAGGGTACACCTGTATCTTAGAGAGGGTACACCTGTATCTTAGAGAGGGTACACCTCTATCTTAGAGAGGGTACACCTCTATCTTAGAGAGGGTACACCTGTATCTTAGAGAGGGTACACCTGTATCTTAGAGAGGGTACACCTGTATCTTAGAGAGGGTACACCTGTATCTTAGAGAGGGTACACCTGTATCTTAGAGAGGGTACACCTGTATCTTAGAGAGGGTACACCTGTATCTTAGAGAGGGTACACCTGTATCTTAGAGAGGGTACACCTGTATCTTAGAGAGGGTACACCTCTATCTTAGAGAGGGTACACCTGTATCTTAGAGAGGGTACACCTGTATCTTAGAGAGGGTACACCTGTATCTTAGAGAGGGTACACCTGTATCTTAGAGAGGGTACACCTGTATCTTAGAGAGGGTACACCTGTATCTTAGAGAGGGTACACCTCTATCTTAGAGAGGGTACACCTGTATCTTAGAGAGGGTACACCTGTATCTTAGAGAGGGTACACCTGTATCTTAGAGAGGGTACACCTGTATCTTAGAGAGGGTACACCTGTATCTTAGAGAGGGTACACCTGTATCTTAGAGAGGGTACACCTCTATCTTAGAGAGGGTACACCTGTATCTTAGAGAGGGTACACCTGTAATCTTAGAGAGGGTACACCTGTATCTTAGAGAGGGTACACCTGTATCTTAGAGAGGGTACACCTGTATCTTAGAGAGGGTACACCTCTATCTTAGAGAGGGTACACCTCTATCTTAGAGAGGGTACACCTGTATCTTAGAGAGGGTACACCTGTATCTTAGAGAGGGTACACCTGTAATCTTAGAGAGGGTACACCTGTATCTTAGAGAGGGTACACCTGTATCTTAGAGAGGGTACACCTGTATCTTAGAGAGGGTACACCTGTATCTTAGAGAGGGTACACCTGTATCTTAGAGAGGGTACACCTGTATCTTAGAGAGGGTACACCTGTATCTTAGAGAGGGTACACCTGTATCTTAGAGAGGGTACACCCGTATCTTAGAGGGGGTACACCTGTATCTTAGAGAGGGTACACCTGTATCTTAGAGAGGGTACACCTGTATCTTAGAGAGGGTACACCTCTATCTTAGAGAGGGTACACCTGTATCTTAGAGAGGGTACACCTGTATCTTAGAGAGGGTACACCTCTATCTTAGAGAGGGTACACCTGTATCTTAGAGAGGGTACACCTGTATCTTAGAGAGGGTACACCTGTATCTTAGAGAGGGTACACCTGTATCTTAGAGAGGGTACACCTGTATCTTAGAGAGGGTACACCTGTATCTTAGAGAGGGTACACCTGTATCTTAGAGAGGGTACACCTGTATCTTAGAGAGGGTACACCTGTGTCTTAGAGAGGGTACACCTGTATCTTAGAGAGGGTACACCTCTATCTTAGAGAGGGTACACCTGTATCTTAGAGAGGGTACACCTGTATCTTAGAGAGGGTCCTCTTGGAGGAGGAGTTTTAACCACTGGGCTACAGTATGTCCTGTACATGCAGTATGTCCTGTACATGCTCTGTACCATGGAAGCCCAGCAGAGAAACTACAAAGCAGCCCTCAGCTCAGCTCCCTGACTCCAGGTTCAGCGGGTGTTGAACCTCCACCCTCCTCCACACACGCTGCAGCGCTGCATCTACACTCAGGGTTTAGCAGCGTTTAGCAGACGCTTTTATCCAAAGCGACTTACAATAAGTCCATTAGTCAGAAGGAAGAGAAACAACAATATATCTCTGTGGGTACAGTAAGGATGTTCATAGAACCAAGTGCCAAGCACTAACCATCACTAGGTTAACCCATTCCCCGTAGACACTAACCATCACTAGGTTAACCCATTCCCCGTAGACACTAACCATCACTAGGTTAACCCATTCCCCATAGACACTAACCATCACTAGGTTAACCCATTCCCCGTAGACACTAACCATCACTAGGTTAACCCATTCCCTGTATACAACAGAGATAGCTAGGGTAAGATGCTACACCATGCTAAGTACTAAAGATAGCTAGGCTAAGATGCTACCTCATGCTAAGTACTGTTTTGGACGTACAAAATACAATAAGTGTGTACTTTAAGTGCCAGGACGTACATTAAGTGAAATGATGAAAGGTGTACACTTAGCTCCGGTTACAATCAGCTGTGAAGCTGAGCCTCACTGGTAACGTCTCGGACCGCAATAGAGATAGAAGAGCATACATGCGTCTGTTCTTTCTAACTCTCTTTCTGTTCGATATGTTACCAGTGGAGCTCAGCTTCACAGTTTCACTCCAAAGTAAAAATCTTTGACCTGAGGAGAAGATGGTCCAGTTCGGAGGTGAGGCAATCTGGTGGATTCCAGCTGAACCCAAGATCTCATAAGATCTCCAGGAGAAGGGACTTCGGCGCTGACTCTGACCCATGGAGTTAAGCTCTTAGTCTGAGCGCCCTGCTGACTCTTTGTCCTGACGCAGGCCAGCTCACAGCTCTGGTGTCCGGTGAATCACTCGGTGACGCGGTGACACCAGTGACACTGACTTCCAGACCTTCAGCCCGCCCAGGCTGTCCCCTGAGCAGGACGGGAGGACGGAGTGCACCGCCGCCTGCCCTCCGCAGACACACTGTGGCGGCGAGTGGCTGGTGCCCTGCTCGAGGGAACTCCGGCAACGTTGAAGACACTTCATAGTTGTTGCAGCTTCTGACGCATTTTAATCTGCGTGGAGCAGGAGACCTTCTGAGGGATGGCTGTTATATAACTCAGCGTTTATGAACTCTGGGACAACCAGTGATACGTTATCCGTGACGGCAACGTTCACTCTCACGGTTTACGATTCACGAATCAGAATTGACGGTCGGACTCAGGTGGTACCTCCGTTCTGGAGGTACCATCTGGAGGTTCTGTCTGTCTGTCAGTCTGACCGTACCTCCGTTCTGTCCGTCCGCCGACCCCTGACCCCTGACCCCTGACTTCCTGTCTGCCAGGCGGTGACACTGCCCATGATGCTGACGGACAGGAAGTGGCACCACGTGTGCGTGGCGTGGTCGACGCGGGACGGGCTGTGGGAGGCGTACCTGGACGGGCTGAAGAAGGGCTCCGGGGCCAACCTGTCCGCCTGGCACGCCGTCAAGCCCGGGGGTGTGTTCATCCTGGGGCAGGAGCAGGTAGACACGCACACGCACACGCACACGCACACGCACACGCACACGCCACGCACACGCACACGCACACGCACACACACACGTCTAGCCCCGCCCTAACGGCGTGGGACCACTCTATAGCCGTTTCTCAATTCGCGTTCTCGTGTGTTCTCGTGTACTTGCGTTCTCGATAAACGTCATCAGTGGTGGCCCAAGCACTGTTCCAATTCCGAGTACGCGAGTACTGTCGTAAAACCCGTGTGTGTTCTCGATGCGTTCTCGATGAGGCCGTTCTACCGAGGATGCATCGGAGGTGACTCGTGTGGACTTGGGACTGTTAAATATCCCAGGATGCATCATCGAGTCCGCTGCTGTTCCAGTTGCAGGTGCGTACTCGCGTTCTCGGAAGTCTGTACTTGAAAGTCCGGACTTGCCAAGTACGGACTTCCAAGTCCGTGAGAACGTAGTCCGCGTACTTGGTATTGAGAAACGGCTTATGTCTTCCTACTAACCCCCCCCCCCCCCCCCCCGTGGGCCCCAGGATTCCCTGGGGGGCCGTTTCGACGCCTCCCAGTCCTTCGTGGGGGACATGGCGGACCTCCAGGTCTGGTCCCGGGTGCTGGCCCCGGAGGAGGTCCGCAGCCAGGCCGGCTGCGGGGCCCACCTGACCGGGGACGTGCTGTCCTGGGCCGAGGCTGGCGTGGAGCTGCACGGGGGGGTCACCGCCCACCCCTTCCTGCCCTGCCACTAGAGGACCACAGCGCCCAGCACCACTGCCAAGCACCACCGCCCAGCCCTACCGCCCAGCCCCACCCTACAGCCCACTGGACCACAGTGCCCAGCCCCACCGCCCAGCACCACCGCCCAGCCCCACCGCCCAGCACCACCGCCCAGCACCACCGCCCAGCACCACCGCCCAGCCCCACCCTACAGCCCACTGGACCACAGCGCCCAGCACCACCGCCCAGCACCACCCTACAGCACCACCGCCCAGCCCCACCGCCCAGCCCCACCCTACAGCCCCACCCTACAGCCCCCTGGACCACAGCGCCCAGCAGCCCCCCGCCGGCCCCCGGTCTGAGGAGGAGGAGGAGGAGGAGCAGGAGGAGGAGGAGGAGGAGGAGGAGCGAGGGCATGGTGACGGAGGAAGGGTTACTTCAGGGGGTGCTTCTGGTTAGCAGCCACGCTGGTTTGACCGGCTGGGACTGGTCGGAGGCCATCTGGTCTCTGTTGTTTTGGTTTCCTCACTTCCTCCACTTCCTGCTCTCTGAAGTAGGGCAGCCGGCCTAATGCTCTATTCAGGACTCCCCTAAGAGGATTCTCCTAATCAAAACGGAAGCTAACCGCTATCAGTCAGACTGGCTCTCTTGGCACTGAGCGCCGTTAAAGGGTCCAGGACCACCAGGGGTCTGACGGACCACAGCACAGCGCCGTCTTTAATGGACCCTGGGCCCCTGGTCAGACCTGGGCCCCTGGTCAGACCCTGGGCCCTGGTCAGACCTGGCCCCTGGTCAGACCCTGGGCCCTGGTCAGACCCTGGGCCCCTGGTCAGACCTGGCCCCTGGTCAGACCCTGGGCCCTGGTCAGACCCTGGGCCCCTGGTCAGACCCTGGGCCCCTGGTCAGACCCTGGGCCCTGGTCAGACCTGGGCCCCTGGTCTGGTCAGACCTGGCCCCTGGTCAGACCTGGCCCCTGGTCAGACCCTGGGCCCTGGTCAGACCCTGGGCCCCTGGTCAGACCCTGGGCCCCTGGTCAGACCTGGCCCCTGGTCAGACCTGGGCCCCTGGTCTGGTCAGACCCTGGGCCCCTGGTCTGGTCAGACCCTGGGCCCCTGGTCAGACCCTGGGCCCCTGGTCAGACCCTGGGCCCTGGTCAGACCCTGGGCCCTGGTCAGACCCTGGGCCCTGGTCAGACCCTGGGCCCCTGGTCAGACCCTGGGCCCTGGTCAGACCTGGCCCCTGGTCAGACCCTGGGCCCTGGTCAGACCCTGGGCCCCTGGTCAGACCTGGCCCCTGGTCAGACCCTGGGCCCTGGTCAGACCCTGGGCCCCTGGTCAGACCTGGCCCCTGGTCAGACCCTGGGCCCTGGTCAGACCCTGGGCCCCTGGTCAGACCTGGGCCCCTGGTCAGACCCTGGGCCCCTGGCCCCACGATGGTATCTGATACCAGTACGTCACATACTAGTGTTATATACTAGTATACTATGTATAGTACTTTGAATAGTGTTGACCACTCAACATGGTAACGTCATCAACCCTGAACTGAGCCCTGAACTGAACACTCAGCTGAGGGGGAAAGTCAACAAAGGACAGGAGGACGTCTGTAGACCCAGAGGACCTGAGGAGGACGTCTGTAGACCCAGAGGACCTGAGGAGGACTCAGGGGGGGGTCAGGGGGGGGGGTCAGACTCAGGGGGGGTCAGGGGGGGGGGGTCAGACTCAGGGGGGGTCAGGGGGTACTCAGGGGGGGTCAGGGGGGGGGTCAGTCCCCTTGCGGCCGTGGCTTTGATCTCGGTCAGGACTGACCTGCTGAGCTCAGAGGATTGGAGGGATTAGAGCTGATCTCTGCTATTTCAGCCACCGGGAGGAGGACTTAAGGGCCCCCCCCCCCACCGGGAGGAGGACTTAAGGGCCCCCCCCCCCACCTGGACCAGGACTTAAGGCCCCCCCCCCCCCCCCCACCTGGACCAGGACTTAAGGCCCGCCCCCCCCCCAGGGCCCCAGCGCCGCCCCTCTTTTGTACTGCTCTGTGTGTCTGTGTATTTATTCTGCGTTGGTTTTATGGTTTTATTTCTGGACGTGATAATGAGTCAAACTGTTTGTGTCTGGAGCTCTGAACAGAGGACCTGTTTGGGGCACACTCTCCGCGGAGCCCGTTGCCATGGTAGCAGGAGAGTCCGAACGATGGACGTGCATCAGAGCGCCGTCCTCGGAATCCTCTGGAAGCGTTCCCAGAGCGCGCTGCCATGACCTCATGACCCCAGTGTTCATGTCTGTCGTTGTGTTTCTGTTGACGATGATAGCCAAAGATAATAATCCACAGATTTCATCATCTGTGGGCGACCACGGAGCACAACCACGCCCCCTCACCACAGCCCCCAACCACGCCCTCTGACCACGCCCTCTGACCACGCCCCCTCACCACAGCCCCCAACCACGCCCTCTGACCACGCCCCCTCACCACAGCCCCCAACCACGCCCTCTGACCACGCCCCCCCGACCACGCCCTCTGACCACAGCCCCCAACCACGCCCCCTGACCACAGCCCCCAACCACGCCCTCTGACCACGCCCCCTGACCACGCCCCCTGACCACAGCCCCCCCCAACCACGCCCTCTGACCACGCCCCCTGACCACAGCCCCCAACCACGCCCTCTGACCACGCCCCCCCGACCACGCCCTCTGACCACAGCCCCCAACCACGCCCCCTGACCACAGCCCCCAACCACGCCCTCTGACCACGCCCCCTGACCACGCCCCCTGACCACAGCCCCCCCAACCACGCCCTCTGACCACGCCCCCTGACCACAGCCCCCAACCACGCCCTCTGACCACGCCCCCTGACCACAGCCCCCCCAACCACGCCCCCTGACCACGCCCCCTGACCACAGCCCCCAACCACGCCCTCTGACCACGCCCCCTGACCACAGCCCCCAACCACGCCCTCTGACCACAGCCCCCAACCACGCCCCCTGACCACAGCCCCCAACCACGCCCTCTGACCACGCCCCCCCGACCACGCCCTCTGACCACAGCCCCCAACCACGCCCCCTGACCACAGCCCCCAACCACGCCCTCTGACCACGCCCCCTGACCACGCCCCCTGACCACAGCCCCCCCAACCACGCCCTCTGACCACGCCCCCTGACCACAGCCCCCAACCACGCCCTCTGACCACGCCCCCTGACCACAGCCCCCCCAACCACGCCCCCTGACCACGCCCCCTGACCACAGCCCCCAACCACGCCCTCTGACCACGCCCCCTGACCACAGCCCCCAACCACGCCCTCTGACCACAGCCCCCAACCACGCCCTCTGACCACGCCCCCTGACCACAGCCCCCCCCAACCACGCCCTCTGACCACGCCCTCTGACCACGCCCTCTGACCACGCCCCCCGACCACGCCCTCTGACCACGCCCCCCGACCACGCCCTCTGACCACGCCCTCTGACACACACCCTGCACATGTGTGTGTGTTCCCGGGCCGGGGTGTGTGTGTGTGTGTGTGTGTGTGTGTGTGTGTGTGTGTGTGTGTGTGTGTGTGTGTGTGTGTGTGTGTGTGTGTGTGTGTGTGTGTGTGTGTGTGTGTGTGGATAAAAAGTGTTCTGGGCTGAGAGCTTTAGGAGGGAGGGGGGCGTGGTATCTCCATGGTTACGACCCTCCCCTACTTCATGACCCTTAAACTCTGTGGCGGAGACTCTCGGAGCAGAGGAGGAGAGTTGAATTCCCGAGTGTCGGCCAAAATGAG
>NW_028177552.1:15000-16126 GCF_964030765.1 Micromesistius poutassou | reverse complement strand
TTTATTCCTGTTTGTGTCATTATTGTTATCGTTTATAATATTACGATTCATTTGAGGGTTATTATCATTATCACCTTGCTAATTTGTGACACATGTTGCGCTTTTATCCAAAGCGCTTCACAGTGTTGACTGACATTCACCCGTTCATGCACACGTTCACACACCAACGGCAGAGTCGACCACGCAGGGCGACAGCCAGCTGGTCAGGAGCGGTCAGGGTGAGGCCCGACACGCTAGGAGGAGCCGGGGATCGAACCAGCGACCCGCTCTACCTCCTGAGCTACTGCCGCCCCGGGGTCAGGACCTCTTGCTCAAACTACAGCGTGGACATCGGGGATCGAACCCTGTACTGTTTTCATGTGATGGCCGGAGACGGGTTGGAAAGGTGGACTCTGTGTTTTCTGACTCTGATTGTATTCGCCCCGGAAAATAAAATCATGTCAGTATTTACTGAACTGTGTTTTGTGAAACACACACACACACACACACACACACACACACACACACAAATAAAACAGAAAAGATAGCCGTTTGTCCAAGAATACACAGGAAATAGAATGGACTATAGTTTCTCTATTTCTTCCGCGTGATCTGTGGATGGATTTTCCCTTTCTGGCCATAACCAAAGACCTTTTTTCACTAACCCACTCCGCAGGTCCAAACATAATATGCTCCAATAAATAGCGTCCGTATCTCCTTTCTCTCGGTGCATTGTACATTCCACGGCTTTGTTCTCGTGTCTTGGATGAAAATAAAAGAGCGATGGTGAATAGATAGAGGCTTATCTATAATGCAGCGGGAACAATGATACATGCACACAGATTTGAGGACAAAAAGTAATCGCATTCTCTACAGTTGACAGAAAGCATAACTGAATGATCATCCACCCCCACAACAACCCCCCCCCCCCACACACACGCACACACACTCCCAACCCCCCCATGCTAGATCCATCCACACCATAAGGCTGGGGGGGGGGGGTTGGCGGTGGGGGAGGAGGTGTGTGCAGAGGATGGACTCGATTTAGATTCCTTGACTTTTCCCTTCCTTCCAGAACCTTCTTCCACTTATTGTTCCCCGTGGAGGGAGACGGGTCCGTCCGTCACGTGCACTCTCAAACACAACG
>NW_028177552.1:7500-10000 GCF_964030765.1 Micromesistius poutassou | reverse complement strand
TATATTTTGGGGTGATCCCACTCGCCTTTTTTCTTTGACTTCTTGCTGTCCTTGACACAGTCTACCTCCTGTGAAACTCTCTCCAGATACAGATTGAGTCTGTCAAAATAATGGGATCAGCAGGTCAACCCTACGAAAGTCAAAAAAAGTATTTTAGCGTTGGACACAAGGACCTGTGAATGAAAGCACGCAGCTGTAGTCTGCGTACACTTATCATTTGCAACCTGTGCATTTTGAATCGGCACAATCAGCCTCTTTTAAACTGCCTCTTTCCAAGTGAACAAGTAACAGATCGCACTCTCTATAGATCAATCTTGTTTCTTACTCAGACGTTGTGTATTTCTTCAGGGAAACTGTGGTCGCACAACTGCACGCAAGTGCCTTTTTTCTTTTTTTTTTACTCAAAGCAAAAAATGCAAAGGTTAAATATTTTATACACGTCAATCAACGACTTCAGTTCAGAGTTTAGCTGATCTATATTCAAGATACATGTCAAAATGTAATCTTGGTTTCATAAATTCATATATTTTCTCTTCTGTTGAATTATTAATGCTGTGCTTAATCTTGAAGTACAGCTGTTTTTAATTTGGATGGGAGATTTATGTTACGGCAAAGCTATTTGCTAAATGCCATTCGAATAAAACATTTGTGCAATTCCAGCGTCATGCTGAGATTTATAGAACACACACACACACACACACACGGATAAACAGTCACAAATCAACATTCTCGCACAAGTCGACATTCAGTTAAGCTTGCACACTTACACACCAGACACCAGACCCCCACACAGGGAAACTCAATAACACAATACTTATATATATATATATATAATATGGACAGTGTTACATTCATGTTAAGCTGCTCCTGAGAAGTAGGGGGAGGGAGATATTACATAAAGTCTCTGTTACACACTCCAAGTGGAGTGGACTAGGATGCTTTACTTCACCAAGGTTTCAGTGAGAGAGAGAGAGAGAGAGAGAGAGAGAGAGAGAATGCTTAACATTAAGCTCCCTATTGTAGCCAACATGAGTGTATGTGTGTTAATGTGTAGTCTCTCAGAGAGTTTGGCCCATATTAGGATTTTGAACTTTCTTCACTCTTAGGCGGTATCAAATACATTTTAGTTTTCAAAGAATCTCAGGGCGTATTCACACCTGCCTTGTTTGGTTTGAACTGAACCAAAACAACCCTTGCTGCGGACCTTTGGGGCTGGTGTGAGCACCGAACGGCCGGACGGAGGCCCAGCCCGAGAGGTGATATCGGTCCGCTTCCAAACGAGCCCTGGTGTGGTTCGCCTGAGATGCGAAGGCGAACGCACCTCGGTCCGATCCAGTTCTAAAAATCAGGCGCCTCTTTGGACGTAACAGGCACCCACTCAGCCGCGGTGCATTATGGGAATTATTGTTTGATTAGCGGTAACTCCAAGATGAGCAGCGCATTGTCGGGTGAAAATGAGTCGTAGCTCAACATGGAGCAAAGAGGAGACGGAATGTCTATTGCATATTTGGGCAGACGCCCACATAAAACGTATGCTGGCAAACACACATAAAAATGCAGATGCATTTAACACATTCCGCACCAGGCTGAGGGAGAAGATCAACGCACATCACACTGGATATCCATGACTGTTTACTTTCACCGGCACTTTCTCCCCCTTTTTTTGATTTACCGCTTTAACCCACCCCAGACCTTTTTGTCCAATGATTGAACGATCTTTGCACACATGTGGGTTTGTTGACAAAATGCTGGGACTGTTGCGAAAATTGCAATGTGAAAAGGAACCGCAGCAAACCAAAAAAAGAAACATTGTGGTCAGGACCAAAGCGAGCGAACTAAACTAAAGGACTTGTGTGTGATTACTCCCTAACAAACCCCTTACAGAGTGAAACTGTGCTTCAAGGACAGGAAAACAGCAAGCCTTCATTTCACAGCCTTCTCCTTCTCCTCATGTGAGGTGACATGTGATTGCTCAGCTCTATGAAGCCATCAGCTCTCTCTTCAAGACCGTCGTCAACAGAAAGCGCTTGTTGATTGGATGGAGATGGAGGCATTATGCTGGAGGACTCCGCCAAGAAAGACCTTGCCGGTTTCTAGAAACACGGTCGCCTTGGGACGAATTGTTCGCCGTTTTGTAGTCATTTGTAGTTTCCCCCCCCCCGCGAGTCTCTTTCGGGTGCTGCGATGCGACTGTAAATGTGGACACAGATCAGACTGGGAGCTCGATGCTATGAAGAACAATACTCGACTACAACCAAGTAAACCCCACTTTACCCACACAGATGTTCCCCTCAGACACACACAGATGTGTCACACACACGCACACAGACACACACAATAAACAAAGAGATACCCCAGCCAGGGGTGGACTTCTTCGCGTGGGGGGGCCCGTTTGTGTGTGTGTGCGATTGTGTGTGTGTGTGAGGGGCCAGCAGGACCCCCATGTGTCACCCACACCCTGGGGTGACAGGTTGCCGTGGGTAACGTCTTTCAGCGCTGC
>NW_028177552.1:0-2500 GCF_964030765.1 Micromesistius poutassou | reverse complement strand
GAGAACCACAGCGTTTGTTGAGCTGGTTTTGGCGCTTCTCTATTTGATATATTTCGCAAGACTTCTGGGGACCGATTCACACTGCGGTTCAAACCCAGACCTCTAGAATTCAACCCCTCTCTGGTCTGAGTTTATCTTTACTCTGATTTTATAAACGTGTTGATACAGGTGTAGTGATACTTAACACACACACTAATATCTAAAGCGTGTGTGTGTACGTGTGTATGTTAAACACCGTGATTAGGAATAGATAACAAACACAATTGTATTCAGTTGATTCGAACATCCACGTCTTTCTAAACGCCAATACAAGAAGATTACACAATTCAAATTATGGAATTTAAGTTCCATTTCCCCCCCCCCCCGAAGGTTTGAGCCAATCGCGGAGAAGCACTTGAGGGTCCACAAGCAATTAAGGCGATGGAGGCGAGGTCAGCGCAGACCTGCTGCGGCTACGTCAGCACACTGGTCATGGCGAACCCTCCATATTGAAGCAGGGCAACAACATGACAGATGGCCCCCTCTCCCCCCCCCACCGCCCCCCCGCTGCCCCCCCAGAACATATTTGCTTTATTCATTCTGCTCTGTTGCCTGTTTTCCAGGACAATGTTTAAATGAAATGAAACAAAGTCCCCGCTTCATCTCCTAATGGAGGTCTGGGGGATGGGGGGGGGGTGGGGGGGGCAGGCGGGCGGGTGGCAGGTGGGGGCGAGGTCATGTGACCCGGGGGTGCAGGTGGCCGCGGAGCGCACACACGGGAACACAACATGTGGACGTAAACACATGCATAGGATGTTATGTGAGGTCAGAAACCCACCACCCCCGACCCACCCCCCCACCACCCCAAGGGACCAGGTCCTTACGTGGGTCACATGACATGGAGACGTTTATCAAGGTGAGATCATCACGTTTAATTGTGCTGTAACGATACGACTTTATTCATCCCCCCGTAGGAGAAATGAGTTTGTTGCAACAGACCAGCAGCAGAGGAAAAACACAGGATAAAAATAAATAGAATACAATAACAATACAATAAGTACTAATACAACAAGTAGACACTAATGGAAAATGCTAAACTAAATAAAGTAAAGTAAGGATAAGACAAGACAAACAGAACAAACAACAACAAATAGGGCAAACAAAATAAAATAATTGTGAAAATTGTTAAGCACAATCTGAAGCAACTAACGACAAAAGGAATCCTTTTGGTGGCATAGTCATAATTTTCCTACGAGGAGAAGAGTGAAGTGTAAAAGTAGTAAAGTGGTCTAATTGCACTCCTCCTGTGTTTAATATTCATGTGAGTGGTGGTGAGGTGTCATTAGTGCATGACTTCACCTCTCTCTGACGCCGTCCGCCACTCAGACCTGCTGCACTAGTGCACACCGTGTTCCCCTACAAGATAGATGAAGCAGTCACACACACACACACACACACACACACACTGTATGAAGCTGTCAGACACACAAACACACACGCACACACACACACACTAAATTAAGCTGTCAGACTCACACACATACGCGCACACACACACACATGCTGACAGATATTTGCACACACGCATGCACACACACACACACACACTACATTTAGCTGTCAGAAACACACACACACACACCATAAATGCATGCATACTCATGCAAGCACACACACACACACACACACACACACACACACACACACACACACACACACACACACACACACACACACACACACACACACACACACGCACAAGCCAGCATGCAGACTCTTATGCCTGCAACACACGCAGGTCCAAACTCAAATGGGGAAATTGTGCACAGGAAAATGTTCAGAGGATGTTGTTTTTTTGTTTGAACCTGGTTTGTATTGACCACCAGACAAAACGAAAGGAAAATAATGATTAATATTTCAAACAAACCATAGCACACAACGACAACGACACCGTATGACAGGGAGTCAACGTGCCGCTCAGATGTCATCGATTGAACTGCTCAACTTGAAATGCTGCTTACAGCCACCGCTCAGTTCACCTCGCGGAACGCAAACTCACGACTGAAAGAGAAACGCTTCCTAATGGCTGAAGAGGAGGAAA
Source organism: Micromesistius poutassou (assembly GCF_964030765.1). Classification (NCBI taxonomy): domain Eukaryota; kingdom Metazoa; phylum Chordata; class Actinopteri; order Gadiformes; family Gadidae; genus Micromesistius; species Micromesistius poutassou. The sequence goes on along the minus strand of NW_028177552.1, from coordinate 420 downwards.
GGCACCTTTTGTGGCAGACTTCAAAGGGGAGAGAGAGAGAGAGAGAGAGAGAGAGAGAATCTGGCTGTAGTTCCTCTGTCATTAAACTGTGCATAGTATACTATAGTACTAATACTAAAGTACTGCTATAGTACTTAATTACTGCTAATATAAGCTAACCATGTGTGAGTGTTTGTATGTGTCTTTATCCGCATGTGGGTATGTGTGTGTTTGTTTATATATATATATATATATATATATATATATATATATATATATATATATATATATATATGTGTGTGTGTGTGTGTGTGTGTGTGTGTGTGTGTGTGTGTGTGTGTGTGTGTGTGTGTGTCTGAAGTCCAAGTTGAAGTCCTGGGGTCTTTTCAGGTCCCAGCTGTTCCCACCTCCCTCCTCCCCCTCCCCCCCTCTGTCTCCCCT
>NW_028177553.1:0-12202 GCF_964030765.1 Micromesistius poutassou | reverse complement strand
GAGTTTGTTATCTACGATCATTCACAAACGCCGTGTTATTCCCCGTAGGACATTTGACCGAGGGAACCGGGAGCCTCGGAGGCGGGACTTATCCTTCAGAGGTCTGTGGCCTGGGTTCCCGGCTCTCTAAGGCCAGAGCCTCGACCAATTAGCTGACATTGTTCCCTACCCTGCGAGATGGCAAAGTCTTCACAGCAGCGTTCACACACGCAACCACACACAACCACACACACACACACACACACACACACACACACACACACACAACACACACACACACTCACAGCTGCAGAATCTCTGTGGCCGTTCAATTGGGCTGAGACTTCTGGAAAAAAACAGTGGGTGTACAAAAAAAGTGAAACCAGCGTTACCACTGTCTCTTTCTTTCTGGTCTCTCTGAATGAAATAAAAGGACTGAAAACGCAAGGGACCAAGCAGGTTTATTCATTATTGTTACAAGTGATAAAGTCAACATTTGCTTAAACGATCCCCTGGCGCAGGAGAAACGTGGAAGTCTTTGAAAAGGTTCCTGCTCAACCACTGCCGTAGAGACTCTGACGTTGTGGTCCAGAGGACATATTTCGTTTTTTTTTCAAATGTGGGAATATGGGAAGGATCTTACAGTAGGTCAACTGAAACTCAGCAGCATTAACAATACTCAGAACACAAGCAGTCCAACGGGTCAGAACACTGCACAAGTATTGTGCGCTGACTAACGTCAAACTGACACAGACGGTGACGCCGCTGAAGGGCTCAGGGGTCATTTGTCAAGTTAGAATAAATACAGGATGCTTATGTCTTAGTTGACAGAGCATATTAATGCTTTGCAATCCGTTGTCCTGTTCTGCCAACAGAGAGACTGAAATGTCTGCGGCTTGTCAGCGCTTTTGAAATAACAGCTCATGCTTCACAATGGAGGTTTGAAAGATTAAGAAAATATGTGTTGGAAGAAATTTTATCTGCTGAAAAAAAACAGCTACGTTGTCCTTGGAAAGAAAACGTGAAATATAATAATGGATATCAATAACAAAGCCATTGTTCAAGCCATCTGCCATCTGTGTGTAAAAGGTTTGCTGTATTAACTCAAAGACAACAACACTAAGTGAAAAACAATCATTCAGTACTATGTATGTGTACTATTCAGTACTATGTGTGTGTGGTTATACAGTATATACATATCAATATTTATATATACACTGATAACAATCAAGCATATACAGAATATATATATATACTCTGTATGTATATATATATATATATATATATATATATATATATATATATAGTTCTATCAAAATGGATTACCTCTATGTAATCCATTTGGTTACCTCTATGTGTGTGTATATATATATATATATATATATATATATATATATACAGGCTTGATTGCTATCAGTGAATGGCACTAAATTCATTCCTAGTTTAATCCTTGATAACCCTTTAACGAATGTTCCTAGAATAAATGAATGAGCTATGAACTGTATGTTTCATGACCCCTAAAGCAACAGAAATACATATCAACCGGGCAGATCATGATACCGTCATGCTAATATTCTCTGAATATATGTCATTATTATCCATGTTGCTATGCACATATTTACCCATTGACATCTGGTGAACTGCAGGTATGTTTCCCTGTGTAAAAGCAGGACATTCCTCGCCTGTGGTTGTGTTTGTGTACCACTGAGGTTGAAAACACTACCCCGGACAACAAGCTAAATATTTAGTCGAAGGGGTTATGTCATGCATAATCTCGGATTCAGAAAACAAACAAAAAGAAAAACAGGACAGCAGAGTATAAGCCACTGTTTAAAGGAATCTTACTGCGATAGAGTAACCAAGCCTCTCCACAAAGTCTGCAGATCTATATCTGCTCCTTTAGGATGTGACCCAGTAGACAGGCTATGTGAAACACTCAATACCTCATTGTTTTGGAGGAAAAAGGTCCAGAGTGTTAGCGAGGTGATTGATAGTCAGCGTAAGATGCTTCGTAGGAAAATGACCTCATTGCTTCTTCGCTGCCTGGCTCTACAGAGGGACCCTCTCTCTCCTCTGTGTGCTATAATCACATCACCACTGCCCAGAAAGTAGCTCACTTGAAATCAGTCAGGATATACACACACAAAGCCAGAGGTTACCAAAACGCTACAAAGATGCATGCTCAACAGATTTGAACAGCTGTCCTTGGAATTAATAACTTAAACAAAAAAGAATACCCCAAAAAACCCAGACACATCGCTGTGAGATGCTGGAGTATTTTCTGATGGCAAATACAAATGCAAAAGCATTCAGGATATTGTATGTTGTCAATTAAAGCAAACGATGAGAAATGAGAAATGAGAAAATGCATTGCACAGTGTTGAAACAATCAACACATTTATTTGTCCTCTTTGCACTGAGATGTGGCTGACCACCGTTTCCCCGGTCGCTGACAAAGGAAGCGGGACGTGCGCCATGCAGGCTGAGCGTGCTACACACTGCGGCACGGACCACATGTCACTTAGCTTCTCCTACAAGAATGAACCCTTTCAGACTGAAAGCCAAACGTCTGGGCCGCCGCCGCTAACTATCTGAGGCCGACTCAGACCCAACCATTAACCACTCATTAGCCCACATGGAGGAGAGAGGCAATAAAAGTCACTGGGCTCTGCCTCTCTCATACAAGAGGCTCAATGGATTCTGGCTTGCAGCTGTGAGGATGTGGCACGGGTAACGTCTCCTGGAGGAGACTGGCACTCCAGTACGTACAGAATACAACGTAGTGCTACAAAGTATGAACTAGTGCTGAAAAATAAATGTTTCTAACCTAAAACACACAGCTCTTTTTGGTGATTCATGGTTTCAGTCAAACATGAGTCACCAAAGTATCCCGACATGTTGAATTTGTCTTTTGTATGTTTCCTATAAATGTTTAACTCGGTTCTACACAGCTTCTGGGTCGTTTGATTTTATTAGCGCAGATATTTAACAGAGCAGATTTATTAGAGCAGATATTACAGTAGCCTAATTGCTGTTTCGTGTGAACCTTGTAGCACTTTGGAAACCTTGTCTCTGAACACACTACACACATACACACACGCCTGCTGTGAAACAAACACGGAGGCTCTTAATGATCACCCTGCTCCCAAACGCACGTCTGCTCTCTCCACACACTAATACAACCAAAACAATCTGTTGCTATGCCGACTGAGCCTTTGGATGTGGAGCGGGGGGGGGGGGGGGGGGGGGGGGGGAGGGGGGGGGGGTTCCGGGTCTGTTCATCATCGCTGAGGCCCGGGGGCCAGGAGCACTTCAAGACCACTGAATTATTCACAGGGACGTATGCTAGACACGAACGAGCACACTTGGACATTGTCGCTAGATGCTAGTTCTGATGCTAGATGCTAGTTCTGATGCTAGCTGGTCCAAATTGACGATTTTTAAAAGAAGAGACAATGCAACAAAACTGTAACGTCATATCAGGTTTGTATGTGAAAAAACAGCAACAAGAAAAAGTACATTTCCCTGTTAATTCATTTTTGTATTTTTGTCTTTCTAATTTATTTTGCAATTCAAGTGTGTGGGTTGTACACTGATTGTTCAGACAGGCATACGTCCAGGTCCATTATGTCAGGAGAGAGGGATGGGTGAGTGGACCGGGCAGCTCCTCAAATAGTGGAGAATAAAGGATGGATGAGAGTAACCCAGACCCCAGAGACTGCAGACATGAAGGACCACCTCATTCGTTTTGCTTAAAGGAATAAATTATGTTTAATTACTCTGTTTACCCTCTCTCTCTCTCTCTCTCTCTCTCTCTCTCTCTCCCTCTCTCTCTCTCTCTCTCTCTATGTCTCTCTCTATGTCTCTCTCTCTTTCGTCCCCCTCTTTCTCTTTATCTCTCTCTCTCTGTCTCTCTCTGTCTCTCTCTCTCTCTCTCTCTCTCTCTCTCTCTCTCTCTCTCTCTCTCTCTCTCTCTCTGTGTAATTACTATTACAGTTGTAGAATTACTCAGTCATGTCAGGGTGCACGTGAGTGAAAGAGGGAAACTCCCATGCTTTCTGTTCAAGAAGAAGATGTAAATCTACTTACTGTAACAAGCATGTCCGGAGAGTCTGGAGAGTCTGGACAGTCCGCCGCGGTCGTTTCCTGCAGTCAGAGGAACTGTCAGGAAGCGTCCAACGTTCAGCCAGGAGCCTCACACACAGAGGAGCTGTGGAAACATCCGGGCCGGGGGGGGGGGGGGGGGGGGGGGCGCGCTCTGGCCTGATGCAGAGAGGGCTCTGTGGTTCAGTGTCTCTCTGTGGATCAAAGGATCTGACACTTTAGGTGTGGCATGAGCAGAATGTGTAACGCCGCCCGTCACGGCCGGCCCGTCGGGGTCGGGGGGGTGGGGGGATCCAGGGACGTCGTCGGGTGCTGAGCCGAGCCGGCGAAGCGAAGGAACCAGGAATCAATACTGATTATAATCTATGGGATGAGCGAATGAGGTCAGAGCGTCCAGACATGGAGTCAGGCTCCTGTCAGCGCTGAGAGCGGGCTGGTCTGAGCGCTCAGGGGCTTTCTATCCCGTCAGGAAGAGGAAGGTTACACACATTCAGATGGCGGTTTGGAAAAATGCGACACAAACGTTTGTTTTTAATCCAGTGGATTAACACAATGCATGATTGATTTGAGCTTGGAAGAACCCAGTTGAGATCTGCATCGGTGTGCTTTTATATTCACAGATGCCTTAAAATTGTGTTGAAAAATATGAATAATTAGTTCTAGTGTTAGAAAATAAATGTATGTACTCAACCATGATTATACTTTGAAAGCATGCTGATGTCCAAAGACAGAAGAATGAGCCGATGGATAAAACGTAGATATTTGACTCTTCATATGTAAATGTGTTTGACCTACATCTGGTTGTTCTTTCTGTGTTCGATGGAGGAAGCTTGTGAACAGCATGGAGCCCTAAACCTGGGGCCCTATATCTGGGGCCCTAAACCTGGGGCCCTATATCCAGAGCCCTATATCCAGAGCCCTATATCCAGAGCCCTATATCCAGAGCCCTATATCTAGAGCCTTATATCCAGAGCCTTATAGCCGCGGCCCTATATCCGGGGCCCTATATCCAGAGCCCTATATCCAGAGCCCTATATCCAGAGCCCTATATCCAGAGCCCTATATCCAGAGCCCTATATCTAGAGCCTTATATCTAGAGCCTTATATCCAGAGCCTTATATCCGGGGCCCTATATCCAGAGCCCTATATCCGGGCCCTATATCCGGGGCCCTATATCTGGAGTCCTATATCTGGAGCTCTATATCTGGGGCCCTATATCTGTAGCCCTATATCTGGGGCCCTATATATGGGGCCCTATATCTGGGGCCCTATATCTAGAGCCCTATATCTGGGCCCCTATATCCGGGGCCCTATATCTGGGGCCCTATATCTGTAGCCCTATATCTAGAGCCCTATATATGGGGCCCTATATCTGGGGCCCTATATCTGGGGCCCTATATCTGGGGCCCTATATCTGGGGCCCTATATCTGGATTCAGACTGGCCTCCCTAGCCATGCAGGACCCCGCTGAGCAGGAGGACCGTCAGTCTTTGACGTTGTTGTTGGAGAAAGGTTCCTCTGTCATGCTCTGTGTGAGTCGAGTCCTAAAGTGTTTGAACTTAGCTGAGAGGTCAGAGGTTGATATCAGGATACGTCTTTTCCTCCTTTAAAGAGTTTTCTTATGAGTTCACCATGAGGCCGCCACAGAGAACCAATGAAAAGCCTTGTGATTTACCTTAAGGGTTAAGGGTTATTCCAACACTTATTTTAAATTACGAGGTGCTTTGTTTGAGGGCTACGGTTAACCAGTGGTTTGAAATTCTGTGGTCCAAATGAATCAGTTTCATGTGCCAGGCCTAAGGCGATCTTATATCCATCAGGCCCCTTTAATTACTTCCCTGCAGATCCACACTAAGACCCCAACATGTGTTTCTAGTAGCTGCTTCTGACTCATCAATCTATTATACTTATGTCTGCCAACCAGATCGTATTTCAATAATAGGTTGTAGATCAACACAATTTAAAACTCATTGTAAGGGGGATAGAAATAAAATAATATAGTACTTAGTCTTGTAGCATCTTATCCTAGCTATCTTTGTTGTATACGAGGAATGGGTTAACCTAGTCATTGTTAGTGCTCTGCATTTGTTCTATGAACATCCTTACTGAAGAGACAGCGATATATTTTTGTTTCTCCTTCTTCCGTCAAATGTACTTATTGTAAGTCGCTCTGGATAAAAGCGTCTGTTAAATGCCCTCAATGTAAATGGATATGGCTGCTTTTTGAATTTACATTTACGGCATTTGGAAGACGCTTTTATCTAAAACGTCTCCAACAAGACCGGCCTCACACACACACTCACAGCCTCACACACACACTCACAGCCCAGCCTCACACACACACACAGCCCAGCCTCACACACACACTCACACACACACACACACACACACAGCCCAGCCTCACACACACACACACACACACACACACACACACACACACACACTCACAGCCCAGCCTCACACACACACACACACACACACACACACACACACACACACACACACACACACACACACACACACACACACACACACACACACACTCACAGCCCAGCCTCACACACACACACACACACACACACACACACACACACACACACTCACAGCCTCACACACTCACAGCCTCACACACACACTCACAGCCTCACACACTCACACACTCACAGCCTCACACACACACTCACAGCCTCACACACACACTCACAGCCTCACACACACACTCACACTCACAGCCTCACACACACACACAGCCCAGCCTCACACACTCACTCACAGCCTCACACACACACACACACACACAGCCTCACACTCACAGCCTCACACACACACACACACACACAGCCTCACACTCACAGCCTCACACACACACTCCCAGCCTCACACACACACTCACAGCCTCACACACACACTCCCAGCCTCACACACACACTCACAGCCTCACACACACACAGCCTCACACACTCACAGCCTCACACACACACTCCCAGCCTCACACACACACTCACAGCCTAACACACACACACACACACACACAGCCCAGCCTCACACACTCACTCACAGCCTCACACACACACACACACACACAGCCTCACACTCACAGCCTCACACACACACTCACAGCCTCACACACACACTCACAGCCTAACACACACACTCACAGCCTCACACACACACTCACAGCCTCACACACACACAGCCTCACACACTCCCAGCCTATGGAAGGCGCCCAGGAGCAGTCAGGGACACCTCAACACTGAGCTGGGAGGAGACGGGGATTAAACCACCAACCTTCAGGTTACAAGGCTCCACTCTGCCTCCTGAGCCAAGCCCAAACAGCTCTCCTAGATGAATCAGCATGAATTAATAAACACAAGAGATACCTCTAAGTACTATTCAGAAATATTAAAGAGTTTCTTTTCGTTCAATTATTACAGAAGGTTCACAAGCTCAACGCACATATGTTTAAAAATATATACTGTATAATTATACATACATATACATACACATATATATATATATATATAAAACGGGTGGCTTAAATCAAGCGTATACACACAGCTATGACGGCCGTTCAGTTTACGGAGTTCAGTATCACTCCGCGCCTAACTTGAACTGTTGTTTATTTATATATAAAAGCAATAGCATAGTTCACTGAAGCCTAAAAAACATGTTGATTGATGGAGAGGGTGGAAATGTTAAGCTACCATCTCTAGCCTTCTCTCTGAAGGACGCTACAGTGTGTTGCATAGCAACCGCCGTACACTTTGCCGGCAGCCAGGAGGGACTACATTTTTGTATTTGTTAAAAAAATTACTTTTCCGACTTTCTCGTTTTTTCATAATTGAGGGTGTCTATGACTTTCATTTCGCCATACTTACGTAACCGTTTTATAAAAGCAATAGATCACTTCAGTCAGTGAAATGTTCTCATAATAGCACATTCCACAGCCTGTCGTGATCTATTGCTTAAATAAATTTTTTTTAATCAAATGTTTTCTTTTCAATTCTTTCCGTAGCTTGTGGTTGTTAATTTGAATGGGGGGGGGGGGGGGGGGGGGAGTGTGTGAAAGATAACAGCATGTCTGTTTCCTCCCTTTAATTATATATTGATATACTGATATAAGACCTCAGGGAATGACCTCATTTCAGCACTAACTATGACTGTTCAGCAAGCCACTAGTCAATCAAGAGTACAGGCTAGTAGGCCTATAGGAAGCACATCATACATTACAGCTCAATGAATGAGAAGGCTTCTTTAAACTTGAAAATAGCCTGCTGAGTTATAACCTGTAGTTCTACAGCATCGCTAGCAGCCTAAATGTCTGTCTGGCTTGATATTTTTGTATTTAATGAAATGCCTTTGTTAAAAAAAAATTGACATTTCAAAGTGTTTAATTTCAAACTGAGATATCATAGCCTTTTCCCCGAGTTCTTCGTTAACTGTGATGAATCGGACTCGAGCGGCCCTGTTTCTTGTATCCCTGATGTACTTCTGGAGTTCAACTAAGAACTCCAGAACTTTGTAGTCTAAATATTCAGAGAAAACTGCCAGGGATCATTCTTAATCCCTTAGTGAACGCCTGCCAACAACAGAGCCCTTGAAGAGACACAGACAAGCTCTTCCACTCCAGCTCGGTGTGATTCATCAACGTACCTGGACCGTACTGCGCACAACGGTACAGCGTAACCATGACCACCACTTTCAGGGTCACTTCTTTTGTCTGGATTCCATTGCTTTTCTCAATGCGCCAGTGGTATTTTATAAACATTTCCTTATATTTCTTTAAACTCGAAGACACATTATTTAATATACCCTTGTGTAATATGTTTAATTTTGAAAGAGGTTTAAGGAACAACACGTCATTGAAGTCGTGACTCGTGCCGTTCACACTCATCCGCAAATACTTCTGCGTCCAGTCGTCATCAGAAAGCCCTTCACCTTCAGTATTTATCAGAGGGCTCCGACCACAACTTTTCAAACAAGGCACTGAGAGCAGCTTCCTGCAAAGACGGAGGGTTACGACGTTCCATGGAATCTCATGACATCATCTGCACCCCCTGCGGTGCGTCAGAGTGAGCCCCGAGGACAGACGGGTGCACTCGGAGAGGAACCGCACGCGTTCTACCAGCGCAGACGCGAGGAGTGAACATATCACTCTGATTCTTGCATCACTCCATTGGCTCGATTTACTGGAGAATTGATTTTAAAATGTTACTGCTGACTCTTAAAGCTCTCCATGACCTCTCGCCTAGCTACATCACCGAGATGCTAGTGCCCTATTGTCCAATCGACCATTAAGGTCTGTAGGCAAAGGTCTACTGGCCATTCCTGAGTCCCGACTTGTTACTAAAGGGGACTTCACTAAAGTTTTACTTTTACTAAAGGTTACCTTTTCAGTTTTAGCCCCTAAACTGCACTGCCTGAGCAAATAAGGTTAGCTGATTCAGTGACATCTTTTAATCCCTCCTCAAGACGCACTTGTACTGCCAAGCTTTTAAAAACTGTATTTCAGTTAAAATGTCGTTCCCTGTGTTTTGCCTTGTTCTTAGAAATATGTTTTGTTTGGATGTTTTGTAAAGCACTTTGTAATTCTGTTTTGATAAGTGCTGTATAAATAAAGATATTATTATTATTATTATTATTAGCTGTGAAGGGGGTTGTGGGGAGCAGGGCTCAACATGTGGACTAAAGGAGTAACATGTATCGGGGGGACAGCGGGGATAAGGACATGAATTCAGTAATGCAACCCACCTCTTCTGTCCTCTTCCTACACACTGACAGGGTCTCTACTCTCTGTAGCGTTGAGATCGGTCCCACTGAATGTGGCATCAGAGGTTTAATGTGTTATCATTAATATTATTATTATTATTATTATTATTAAGACTTAAATCTATACAAAGTTGAATGTTTTATCATCATTATTAATATGACGCTTGAAATGTTTACATTTATTTAATGGCCAGAATAAATGTGAGCTTGGCCTGACCCATTATTTCACACATGCAGTTTGCATGCTGTTTGTTCTAATAACAAGGTCAGCATGAATTAACCATGAGGTGTTGGACTCCACACCCGAGGCTGATACTCTGAACTGGGGTGTATATTGGAAGGCCAATATACTTATAACATACTGTAGGAAATCAAATATTTAAAAACAGCCTGGCTGATCTTTCCATTCCATTAACCCTAAAATGAATATTATATGACATCTTGAGCATAATTATGTCATACTTATAACATTATCATATTATATACATTGTACGGCCTGTGTATGTCCATGTGGACCCACTGAATTATGTCACATATTCACATACAAACTGTACATACATGTGAATATACGTATCGATATACACATACATACACATATAAGAGATCAAATGTTGTGGATGCCTCCAAGTTTTAAATAACAACAAAACACAACTAGAGGAAGGACATTTAATGTTTGATTGTAATTCCTGGTTCAAAACGATTAAAATAATACGAAAAAGAAGCCATTCGCCTTTATAATATGATCACTAATAATGATTAGAGTACGCATTGAACACATAATTATCAGTACAAAGGAATGATATATGTAGACTATTGAAGCAGCTTGATGGACCAGTTAGTGATTCAAATGATCCAATGTCTTTGGTATTTAATCCCTAAACCTTTGGTATTTAATCCTCTCTAAATTGCACTCTGTGAATCGTCTCAAAGCTGTTGTCTCATAAGAAAACCTCCATTAATTATCCCTGTGTTTAGTCTGCAGTATGGTAGCTGCTGTTTGCTGTAGCATGAGTGCAGCCGTGTTGATATAGAAGTCAATCTTTTAAAGCCTAGCTGGTGACCGCAACACAGCTTATTCATGTCTGAGAGCCAGAGTCACCGTGACGCATGTTGCTCACGGTCTCCACGTTCACATTAAGTTAAAGGTGTAGTGGGTAGAATTCAGTGGCCTACAATGGAATATAATATTCATGTTATAATAAATGTATAATCCCATGAAAATAAGAAGCGCTGTGTCGTTAGAATGAGCCCTTTCTCTACATAGGGAGCAGGGCGTCTCTATGGAGGTCGCCGTGTTGTACTGCCATGTTGCTACAGTGGCCCAGAAGGGCTCCACAGAGAACACGTTTTGGGCTAAACATGCATTCACGCCAAAAGCAAATTTTTTGCGAGTGTAGGGTGAGGGGCTTCATCTTGTGAACCCAAAGTTTCCTTCTGCCAATCCGTTCTCAACCATGGCCGCGATACTACCAGTCTTTACTTGTTGTGAAAGCACCAGAGACGTTGAAGAACCTGACGCAATCGTTTAGGTTTCATAATATCATCCGGAGGCACACACAGCTTTTGGCCCTGATATTACATATTATATTATAGTTTATATATATATATTATAGAGCTTCGGGAATCCGCAAATGGCAACAATCCCTTTCTCCTCCATAGTGCAGTTCAATCTGAACTCCAGGGAGTCAAAGCCAAAGTTTCAATTTGCACCGCAGGTTTTTCTGGCGAAAAATCTGCCTTAAAGTCAACGTGTCTTTGCGCTGACTTTGTCTGGATTCACGCCGCCGAGTGTCGTGGTGTCCCTGAGCAAGACGCCTCACAGGGCTGTCGCCCTGCGTGGATGACTCCGCCGTCGGTGTGTGAATGTGTGCATGAATGGGTGAATGTCAGTCAACACTGTGAAGCGCTATATAAAGGACCATTTGCCATCCTTTTTGGTGTGAACGCACCTTAAGAGTTGTAGGAAGGAGGAGTGTGATATCCCAATGGCCCTGGACCCATTTCTGATTCATCTTTGTTGTACAGCCGTTGCAGGAGCGTTATAATGTGCGATGTTGTATATGAACTGTTCACACACTGTACTTGTGTTGTACTTTGTGTCTGAGAAGCTTAACCCTCCACATCACCTGCTGGCCAGACAGAGCTCCACACTAAACAAACCATGTCATTAGAAGTGTCCTCGAAGCTTAACCCTCAATCGGACGCCAACATCCAAATCAACCGCTGGCCAGAGGGAGCTCCACACATACCTAGTGTTATGTATAAGTGTCTGAGAAGCTTGATCGTCTCTCTGACACACTAACCCTAACCCTAACACTTCTTACAGCCAGCGAAGACGGCCTCACGCTCC